>NC_072731.1:219146161-219219073 GCF_026930045.1 Uloborus diversus | reverse complement strand
TAAATTTGCTTTTGCAATTTGTAAATGTTTGTTATTTATCTAGATGGTTAGAGTGAAATTAACGTTAAATTCAATTTTTTTCAACTTTCTCAGAATCTGTTTAGTCGACAACATTTGAAGGTGTATTGTGTTTTTCGTTTTTATTGAAAATAAATTAATAAAACGTTATAGAAAAGAAAAAAGCTATTTTTTCCAAGGAAAATATATGATGTTGTTATTTATGTTGGGGCATTCAAAGCTGAAGCTTAGTAACATGTTTCTTTTTAAAGTTTTTGTAATACGTTTTCATTGAAACAAACAAAAAAAAGTTCATAAAAGGAAAAACAAAGTTGTTCTTAAGACCTTTTAACATTTTCTCGAGTGTGTGTTTTTCAATAAAAGGAAATTCAATCGTTAAAGAAGTGCTAAAATAATACTTGTGTATTTTTCTGCATAAATTATATCAGTGTCAGTTAATTCAACTAAAATGCTTTAATTATTCTGCACACTTAGACTATGTAAGAGAATAGTTATTAATTTTTTCTCGTCCTTTTTTTTTCTTTTTGCACAATTGATTAATTGATTTTACTAAACAAATTATAAATTATTTAAAACCATTAAAAGTTAATTATACATTCTTATGTGAGATATTTGGCACCTTCACATGTTTTCAATTATTTGATCAAACAAAGCTATTTTTAATTCTGTCTTCCAATTTCAAAACTATTGATATTGTGGGTGATTGGTCAACTAATGTAAATAACTTTTAACAATTCACAACCTTCACTTAACAAATTGGGAGACATCGTAATTATTATTTGATGTTATCATCGTTATCTATTACTCTTCTCCGAGAAAGCCCGAGCGTCTGGTCACCGGAAAGACTAAAAAGAAATTACTTTGGCGACTAGCTTTTTTGAAACAAGAATACTTCAGCAGCAATGTTACACTGAATTTGCCTATAAACATTATGAAACAATTTACCTGCCATATAAAAAAATTTTCTGACTCTTACGATATGACAGTTTTTGTCTGTCTCTGTCCACATTATATCTATACATACGAGTATACTGTCTGACTACGGGTTGTATGGAAAGACAAACATCCGTTTTAACGCTGGAAATGGACGAATCCATTTTTTTTAGCGATGTCAGCTTTTGCAGAAGTAGAGTCTCATTCAAATGAACGGAATACGCGCATCAAATTTTTACTTTTCCCCCTTATTCACCTAGATTCGTCTTATCTGGACGTTTGAAAATTCCATGCAATCCGTGGTTGGACAGTAAATACGCTCAATACATGTTTGCATGTATCTGTGTGTGCGTGTGTATTTTTCTTTTTTTTTTTTTTTCTTCTCTCTTTTTTTACATCTTTATTCCGTACAGCTCGTAAGCATTCTTAAAAAACATTGTTGTCATTATTCTGAGAGTAACATAGATAAGTAACGAAAGAAATGTTCTGAAACACTTGAATGCGAATGAAAGAAATACTTCAACAACTAAAAAAACGAGAAATCGAATCCGCTGCGGCAAATACTCTTTATCCTGTTCCTCTTCTTTACACTATGTCAGAGGAAATTTGTATTCGCCGTTAAATTGAAAGATAACAAAAGATTGTGGATAGAAGTATTCTGATGGGAAGCTCGGGAAGGTAAACATAGCCCGTGGTTACTTTACATTCTCCCTACCAGAGGGCGTACTTCATCAGCTTGGAAGCTCAATTCAAATGAAGGACATTTTAAGATTACTTGAAGAATCTTAATTAGGGAGGAAACAAAATCGCCTTCAGATACTGATTAGATTTAATTAGCATTTTAAAGAGTTTTGCAACAGCATAGAAGTTTTTCCAAAATTCGAAATTCTTTACAAAGCGGGATAAAAGTTATTATATGCACAAAATCTGTAATTTTCGACTCTCACTTTATCTTCTAATGTAACTCTTAATGGGTTAAATTTTAAATTAATGTTAGTACGTCAGTTTCTCCAAATCGATTTCATGCAATATGAATCGTTTGAACTGCTTTTTGAACTCAAGGGGCTACTTGCAAGCTGTGTGCGTATTAAGAAAAGAATATAATAATTGTATTTTGAACTGAAACACAAATGCTTTTAGTCAATTATACTGTACTCAATAAAATAACGCATTATAATTTTTCTGAAATTCATGTATAGCATAGAATTCATATAGCTCTGATTTGTATTATGATCCATTTTAAAATAATGTCGATGAAAACATATATTCTCTGAGGCAAAATTTCACCAAAAAAAAAGTATTGATAAAATTTAAATTATACTTTAAGAAAAAGAAACAAAACGGAGCATGTTTTTTCCCCTTCCCCTCAAAGATGAAGGAAAACTAATTTTGTCTCCCTGCATTAATAAAATTTCTTTCGTCTATAAATAAAGAATAACTAGTTTTAAAATTTTGTGAACTTCGTCTCTATATTTTTAAGCCCGGTAGCTACGATTAGCCAATTTTTATGTTCAGTTGTATGTTTCTTTTTGTCTCCCATTTTTTATCCATTTTCAGAGTTAAGCATACAAATAAACTAAACGTTACTAAATTACTATCTTAGAGCACTGGACCACTTTGTAGTACTGCATGAGGTACTGCAGTACTGCATGTGAAATTGAGAGTTTGTGACGAGGGGGAAGGGAGAAGAGAGGAGAAACAAGAAGCGTGACAACACGCATTTATTACCAGAAAATGTTTATGAAAATTAGCATGACATGCGACAAGAGGGTACACGTAAGGTAAAGTATGACACTTTGTGATTAAGGGGGGAGGCAAAAAAATTTCTGAAATGTGTGGCATCGTTTATGGACAGCCCCCTACAGGGAAATATAATGATAAAACTTGATGTGATCTCAGAGTCAGAATGGGCAGTAAAGGGTTAAAGAAATAAACTGACATCGCTTTGCTTCTCATTGCCACAATGGGATCGTTTCCTTCAGTCAGAAGAACTACTTTTAGTCACTGAAATCGATAGAATAAGCAAAAAATAAATAACATGGAGCGAGAAAAAACTCATTTTCTCAACACTTGATTTTTAATTAATTTTTTAAAATGTCCGATTTTGAAAATAAGGCATGGTCTTTATGACGTCAAAAATGATGTACTTTGGTGCGCTATTTATTGCCGCGCTAATGGTTTACACTTTGCTGTCAACTGCGGTTCCAGGTTTTGATAATTTACGCTGTGCGCTAATGGCATCAGTGAATGGCATTTCATCGCTTTTGATTTCATGTGCAGAAGCGCAAAAAATGAATTTCAATCTGCGCGCACCGATTAAAATAACCGTTAAAAATGTTAAACTTTGTCAAATTATTTAAAAAATGGTTAAATGCTATGTTTTTAAGCATGCTCTTTCAGAAAAAAAAATACTTATAAAATTTCGGAAAAACCCCTATTGAGGCAGTGAGAAGCAGAGGGATATAAGTGAGCATTTTCAAGTTTTTTCTTTGAGGCTTTTTCTAAATCGTTCTGTATTACAGCACCTACCAGGTACCAGGGCTACTAGTACTATCTCTTACCCCAAGACAGAGGAGAAATTCACCTACCATTTTTGTTGATAATAGGGAAGTATTCGATTTTCTAATTTTATTTTTATATGATAGAGTAACATACATGAACATCATCTGCAAAAAAATTTTTACGATACGACTAATACTTTTTTTTTAAAATAATTTTTTAAAGTTCACGCGCGAGTGACGTCATTTGCTTGTAAGTCCTTTGACTGACGTCACTGCCGCGCTGCGAGGCGGCGGGGTTGGCTAGGACAAAGAAGTGCTTGGCGATCTTTGGAGGAAGGCGCGGGAAAACAAGAGCCTTCTAACAGCAGCGCGCATAAAAGGCTAGTGAAAATCCTTTGCTGTCTGTAGGGTTTAATGCATTCTGCGATTGTTTTTAATTTGATTTTCTTTGTCATGGCTAGTAGAATCAATTACAAGTATTGCTTCGTTCCTGGATGCGTATCTACATCTAAAAAAACTCCTCACAAGCGATTTGTTATTGTTCCGTCCCAGCAGGATCTTCGAAAGAAGTGTTTTCAAATGTGTTTATTAATTAAAATTTGAAAATGAAAATTTGCACTGCATTTTAATTAAAAACTATGTCAAGTGAGAAATACAGTTTGAAATATATGTTCACAACTGTTCGTAAATAAATGTTTAATAAGCATATGAGATATTTTTTAAAAAATGCAAGTAAACAAAGGAATTTAAACCCTGCACAATAAACTTAAATAGAAAGTAATAGATGCATTACTATTTCCATTTTAATAACAATGCAAAAACTATTAATACTTTCTTTTTAACATTCAAACTATCTTCAAATTTTAACTATTACAAATTGATAATTTAAAAATACATTTTCAGTTTATCACCAGAAGCGTTTCTATATATACAAGACCTTTCTCACATGCAAAAAGGTACTTATTTTATGAAATGAACACCATTTTCAAATTTATTATTTTTATCAAAAGAGCAAAAAAATATATTTTTCCTTTTTTTGCTAAGTTGCACAAAAACTCAAGGATAATTAACATGTATTAATGGATTTAAAACAATTTTCCACAAAAAAAAAAAAGCAGATCAACTTTTATTGCCAACAAAGCGAAAAAATTTCATGCACAAACTGCTCTAAAACTTAGAACTGGAATCACTTGCAGTAGGGTTGTTACAAAATGCGCGCCTCATTAAAAGCCGCCAAGTAAGAACTGGAATAGCGCTCTTACATTGTAATTTATATATTCAGATAAAAAAAACCATCGACACACAAATGGAAATGATCAATCTTGATAAGGGAAACTAATGCGAATAATATGAACTGCAAACATAGACGGATATGTACTTACAATTTTAAAAGAATAACAATAGTGAAACTTCGTTGTTTCACTCCCCGTACTTCTAGGACATTAAATCTCTCGTCCTTTCGAAAAAAGTCTAACACCATGAACGACTTTACTTGAGGAAGGTTATTGGATTGACCTTTCGTGAATCCTCGCTCCATGATGGAAAAAATGCTGGTTAAAGGCTTTAAAAAGGCTGAAAACGACAGTGCTATTCACCTCCTGGTAGGCGCAACACGGCATGGAAATGGAGCTCTGATCGGAACAGGGAAATGACGTCTTTTGCTGACGTTTTAGGCCACACCTCTTTTTTGCGCATCGCTCTTTAAAAAATTCATAAAAAATCAATCGTTGGTTTTAAAAATCCGGCCATGGTGAATTTTTGTGTTTTGTAAGCCTGTCAACATTGTGCAATAGTTAAAATTGGAATATTTGATAGGTTGATACTTCCCTATTTCCAAATTTTCAATCTCGCCACTTACATCCCTTTGCTTCTATCTGCCTCAATTGGGGTTGTTTGTTGTTCAGTTCAAAAAATTAAAAATGTCTCGATTTAGATTAAGAAAGACGATTCTCGAATAGTGCCGATGAGCTTTTTACTAAGCTACTTCCCATACTAAGCGAATTTTCGAACAAGGTGTTTTTTAATCTATGCGATGAAACAGTAAGGATTGCTAATTGTATCATTTCCATAAAAACGGATGTGTCAGAAACAGGCGTATAATTAACCATGTGTGAAACGTGTAATTAACAATACAAAAAGAAATCCAGTGGAGTTAGGTCGGACGAATGCCTGGGTATGAATTCTTAGGTTTAAGTACGGAAAAACTTAGATTTCTTCATTCATTTATATATCAAACTATTTTTCATTTCACCTGTTAGAATTTTTGTTATAAATGTTTAGAATAACTAAGATTTTTTCTCAGACACACTGTGCTTCACCTTACACTTTTCGTGTATTCAGATAATAAGTCAAAAACAAAATATATCTCTTTTGTGCAGAAAGACAAATATTAATGTTGCAGAAATGATTTAAACTTCATTCTTTCAAATTGTTAGACATTATACTTTAAGAAATTCCTTTTACCAAAGTGTTTTAATCGGACAAATTGTAATCTTAAGCTCAGTTTTAAAAGTAAAAGGTACAAAAATGAAAAATAAAATTCAATTACGGCAAAATGTAAAATTGCTTTTTTAAGTTTAAAAGTTGAAAAAAAATGTACATTGATGCAACATTTTTTGGAGAACCTCGATTTTAAAGCTGAAAAATAAACGAATTTCATTCGCTTATTTCATTTAAATTTGTTTTCCCCCCTTTTTTTTTTTTTTTTTTTTTTTACATATTTCATAGAACAAAAATGACAGAAACATATTCAGGCTCTGCTCTTTTTTTTTCCCCTGGTAAAAGTTTTATTTTTACCTTTATTCGTTTTTAAGGTAAACAATATGTTGTGTGTATCTATTTTTTAATGCCCGTCTACCTATTTTCAAACTAGGATTTGTATTCTAGAAATACACTGGTTTGGCGAACATTTAAAGGAAAAAAAAGTTAAGATATTTTACCAATGCTTGTTTTCAGTTATAATAGTTTAGCTATCATATAAATTATACTTTCCCAGACGCAAACTCCATAAATAAGTCAGTTAAAGACCGATTTAATTCTGGCTATCGTTCCAGGGTGTACCCCGATGGGAGGTTTCTCTGATACCCCTTAAAATATCCTTATTCGACAAATTTCAAAAATTCGGCAAATTTAGAGACGGCATTGAAGTTTTCCGATTTTTTTTTTTCGTTGCATTTTGAATAATAATCATGCAGAATGTTTTTTCTCATTACATGTAGGTACGTGCGCATCACTATGTGCATACTCAAATTTTATCATTCAGTAAAATTCGGATCTTCGTTCGGTAAAGTGAGAATTTTCGCCTCGCAAAAATTTAACTTTCGCGCTTCCCTGCGTGGATGGCTATGGCGATGGTCAAGTTAGGTTGTGAAGGGAAAAAATATAAAAATACATATTATTTGTTCGTATTATAATTGATATTTTCAACCATTCCAAGTTTTGCTTTTAGAGAAGAATTTCGATGAATGGAAAATATTTTCATTTCAAAATCTACTTTTTAAATATTGCACCAAATACTCTCTCTCTCTCTTTTTAACCATCTCCGCTCTTCAGTAACTGATATGACACATCTTCTGCTGAAAGTTGAAATGAACTTCTTGCCAGCTCCTGTGGCGCCATCTTTACTTCTAAAATGAAAGAATGAGTTTTGTAGTAATAGAGCAAAAGGAATCGAGTTTCACTTATCTTATTTAAAATTCGTTAGTTTTTCATCCAGAAGATGTAAAATTTCAGGTCATTAAGCCACAGTCCATTGTAAAAATCATGAATTTAGAATTAAAAATTCCGTAAACTATTTGATTGACAAAAATGATCAAGTTCGCGTTTGAGGCATAATTTTAAAATTTTAAAAATAGATTTCATTCAAAGTTTAAAGCTATAAATTTCTGTAACAGGAACACACAGTGAGTTGTATAGATGAGCTGTGTGTGTATTAAGAGAAAGAAAATAGATTGTTAATAAACTCAATTCCGTCTAACTAGCGATATTGTGCGAGGCAAAAAATAATTTTTAAAATCACTCTCCACTGTTTTCGAAAGAAAAAAAAAGCTATCTACAATTAGCCAAACAAGTCAACCAGTATTGGTTTGAAAACATTTTTATAGCACACTCACACTTATCGTATTCACGTTAATATTAGCTTTGCTTAATATACATGTATGTCTGTTCATACACATATGTATTAAGCAAAACATTGTGTGTTCATACATATCTCCTTTTGGTTTCACTAAAAAATGGTTCTATGTAACTCCGAAACATGTTATGTTCATTACAAGCACGTGTTTAACTGTGTTATCATTGTACAATAGCAACTTTACTTGACTACTGACTTGGTTCCCTTAAAAAACCGCATATCTTCAAAAAATACAAACTCCAAGTCAGTCATTTTAATTGCAGTTTTTTGGTCAATTGGGTCCTCCAACAAATCTTAGTGTGGCTTGAAAATGGCGGGTAACATTTTTTTTTTTCCTAGCCCAAAAGATCTAAACGGCAGTTTTCTCCGACAGATATCATTTATTAGAACCGCAGAAGTTGCTCCTTGGTCACCGAAACTTCATTATTTTAATTATATTTTAGGCTTCGAAATTCTCCCTATCGCTTTTTAACTGGTTCTTAGGGATGATCTAGATGTCATTCAGTAATTCTTTGCCCAGTATTTCTTCGTTAGTGGAAAGGTTTCCCGCTCTGTGTATAACGACTTGCTATTACACATATTCGATTGCCATTTGATAAAGGAGAACCTTTTCGTCGTTTTTAAAAGCTTGTTTATTGCGCTAGAACATACATGTAAATAAAAGTCTCATTAACAAGTCTCACTAACTAAGTGCCCTTCTTTTCTGTTTTAAAGTAATTCATAAAAAGAAAATATTTTAACACGTCTTAATACATAGATTAGTAAAAGCACTGTTATTCAGGTCGGATGCTCTCAGTCTTTTTCAACACGTGAAATAATTTAGCTTCACTGAAATGTGATACATCAGTTCTAGTTTCCTGATAAATTGTGTAATTATATAAGTGAATACAAATTGAAAGAAATTGTTGGGAACATTTTATTACAAAGTCTTTAGAAATCTAGACATAATATTGAAAACAGGGATATAATTAGGGAGAATACTGGTATTGTTTCTGTTTATAAAGTTTAACAATGTGATTAATCTTGGTCAAACACAGTCATAAATCATTCGTCAACATGCTTAGTTACACACTTGTTCTCCAGGTAAGTCTTTTTTCGAAGAAATAAGTTGTAATCCCCAGAAAGTATTTCACTACAACACCTATTTCTTTGTGTTCTTCTTAAATACCAGTTCAGAAACTGATTAACAAAGCATTGCAATGACTTTGTTTTAATGCAGGATCACACGATATTGTTCTTAACTTTTGTCACAATTAAATTCTCTCTCTCTCTCTCTCTCTTTTTTTTTTTTTTTTTTTTTTTTTTTTTTTTTATGAGGACCATTAATTTGAGTGGCACAATTCATTCGATTACATTTTCAGGTATTTTTTCTTCATGAAAGAATTGTCTATGACTTTTTTTTTTTAATATTTATTTCATAATATTTTGCACAAAGCCATCATAAAAGAGGACCCACGTAAAAATAAGTAAAAACAGAAAGAAAAGTCCAGGCAGTGCACTGCAAATGTTTTAAATGCATACAGTGCATTGTGATAGAAAAGATTGCACGCTTCAGCATAAATAGGGTAACTTTAACTAATTATTTTCCAGTAATTCTCATTATGAAAGATAATAAACTAAAAGCGTTGTAATATTATATTATTTTTCATTGAGTTGTTAAGTAATCACGAGCATCCTTTGGTAGTTCTTTGTGCAATTGTTATGAATTTCAGAAGTTACAATAACAGTTACATTTCCTTATTATAATTCCCTTTCTGCTTTCTTCATCTACTCTGTTCATTATTTTGATAGAATAACAAAAGATGCAGTTTTTCTTTTCTCTGCTTTTCTTTATTTTACTATAATATAATGAAAGTAACATTACTTTATCTCTTCTTGATCTTATTTCATCTACACTTTATTATTTTGCTAGATTAACGAAAGTTGCATTTCATTACTAATATTTTTCATATATTCTTTTTTATCTAGACTTCATTATTTTGCAAGAATAACACGTTACAGTTATTTTTTTTATTTATTTTTCTTTATTTTATTAGAATCTAACAAAACATTACATTAACTCTCCTTGTTCTTTTTTCATCAACACTTCCTTATTATGCTACGGGAACGAAAGTTACATTTCATTACTAACACTTTTTGATTATTTTTTTTTTAAATCTACACTTCATTATTTTGATAGAATAACAAGTTAAAAGTTGTCTTTTTTTAATTTACTTGTCTTTATTTTACTAAAATATAACAACAGTAGCATTTCATTATTTCTTCCATTTCATCTTTTTTCATCTGCACTTCATTATTTTGTTAGAGTAACGAAAGTTACATTTCTTCTTTAATTCTTTTCTGCTTTTATTTTATCTACACTTTATTATTTTGCTAGAATACCGACAGTTGCAGTTAATTATTGATCCTTTTTCTACTTTTTTGTCTATCCTTTACTATTTTACCAGAATAACAAAATCACAATAAACTCTTAATTTTTTACGACACTTTCCCCTACAGTTTATTATTCTACCCTGCATGAGTGAGAACAAATCAACGTTACCCTTAAAGCAGCCTTCGTTCGTTACAACCACAACTGCCCAATCACTATACCAGCTTCATTATTTTAATGAGATTTCGGCGTTCAAGCGCCTTTATGCCTCTTATTAACAGGTAGCCTTTGAATAAAACACGCACCCCAAGCAGTCTTCAAATGCGTCTCTGCCTCGCCGTTCTGTAGTCAAAAGGACGACTGTTCTTCAGTTAACGACTTGTTGTTAAGAGCAATCAAGATTGAATAAGCGTTTAATGAAGAATGAAGTCTTGCTCTACCCGCATCTTTATTCATTCTGCTTGCTCATCAAAATTCTAGCATGCATGTCTACTTCAATTCTGATCACGGGAAGAATAAAAAGCAAAATGGTTATTTCATGCTGGCTCATATTTATCTTCTTCTTTCAGAGCTTTTATCCACTAAGCACTTTCAGATATAATGTGAAATAAACTATTAAATGGGTATTATCGCTCAATCAATCATATAGTCAACATATTGAATAGTTTAGTACAAAAGTTCAAGGCTGTCGTATTACGGTCGCTTTTAATGGGTTGTAAGGAAAAGAGATGAGATAATGGAAAATTAGAAATGGGGGGAAGGTTGGCAATCTCGTCACAAAAACGAAACTTAAGATTTAAAGTTTTGCAATTGTAAATTGGGAAGAAATTATACTGCAAGCAATTGATTATTTTATTGTTTAAATACATATAGTGGTGGACAAATTGTGGACACTTTTGGAAAAATTCAAACTTTATATGTTAATAGAAAATATTATGTTTCACGAAATTCAAACTCGTATGTATCACTTTAAAGAGATTTTAATACTGAATTCTCCAAAAAACAAAATTAAAATATTTTCAATACCAAAATAGTTAAACAGCTATAACTGCTATTTCATTAAAGAAGTAACTGTTCTCCTTCCACAGAACGAAACTCAATAATGACTTGTTCTAACTGTAAAAATGTCAGATTCTACTGGCAGTTACTACCATTTGATTGATTCAGAGAAGAATAATTGTGTTTGGCCAGGAACGTTAGGCATTACAAACCACTGTTTGGTAAAATATGCATAACATTTTTGTATAGCAAATATTTAGATTTAGTTTTTCATCGAATTCAATGTTAAATTATCTTCAAAATGATTTGTACTACTTTACATTTTGTGTCACGTAACATTTTCAATAAGCATACAAAATTCTTAAAACGCTTTCAAAAATATCCGCAATTTTGACCGCCACTGCACATGAATTTCAAAATGCAATGGTAATGCAAGTTTATTATTCTCAAATACATTTAAAATTCGGTTGTTTTCGCCGAATCATTCATTCAGAGCAAAGACACGTACATCATTACTTAGTGATTGAATTATGTGTATGTATTAACTGTACGGAATTAACACTAAGTTAAATCCTATTCAAATCACAGTGAAGTTTGTTGTGCAAAAGCATTTTTAAGTGAATTTTCAAACCTGGATTTCCTTAGGGCTGCCACAGAAGAAATATTTTTATGTGACATTCAAGTGTTAATTCATTCATATTGCTAAAAGTTGTCTTCATCCTAGTCTTATATTAACTCTTTCAATTCTCTCGATTAAATTAGCCGAAACTGGTTGACTTAAGCTCTTTTAATACTCACTCAGCAATTAATAACTGTAATCAATCAGCCAATACTTTCGCTTTTACATAAGTGAAAAATGAAAACATCAACAGAACTTCCTTACATTGAGTTTTCGGTTTAATTAAACAATATACAATTAATTTAATTTCAACTATCCTCTTTCAATTATGCATGACTCTTACGAAAATAAATTAAGGTTTCTCTCTCACGCCACACCAATTCATCCGTTTAACCATTTCAGAAAGCCTGTTAATTGCTTTCAGACATTCTCTTTAAATACCGATCACAATAATGAACAATGAATAGATACAAAAGGAAGCGACCTGGTCGATAGCTTCGAGGCTTTATAATCATTAATTAATCAGAGCGTATAATGAAATTCGATATTCTTATCAGTTTTATGACACAAAATAAGCAGATCTCAACAAGAAAAAAAAGTGCAATAAGCTTCCATGATTTTTTTTACCTCTCCGTGAAGGCTCTGCTTTCATAAATAGCTTATCGTGTTAGATCACGGTGGTAATTATCTGAAAACATTGGAGATTCAATAGATGCCAAAACACGCTGCCTAATTCTGCGTGAGCATTTGCTTACAGTCTTTTTAGGGCCTTATTGATTTTTGTTCTGGAATTGTAATTTTGCCTTCCGTATGCTTTCAACGCTGAATCTTCATCGATTGCATTTACTATAGAAGTCTCTAGCTTAGGTAAATAACGAATGAATATTTCATAAATTAAATGAAATGACGATGAAGATTCAACGCTGAATCTTCATCGATTGAATTTGCTAAAACAGTCTCTAGTTAAGGTAAATAAATGAATGAATATTTAATAAATTAAATTGCAGTAAAAGGAAATTTATTATATCAACAATCATGTCATACTGGAAATATTGGGAAAACAAGGAGGGGCTTTAAAATTTAGAATGAAAGAACATTAAGTCTGTGTGAAGAAACAAGAAATAGCGAAACAGTATGGGTGACATAGTTCACAAATTTAAACTTTTGAAGCCAACATTACTTTCAGCTTATCCACTGTTGGAGAATTCTTTGGGAGCTTTTTATGTAGAGAGAAAAGTCTAAACAATATTTGAAATGAATCGTTTGCTGTCTCACATATCTCTCTGATCCTTTTAAATAGCCTCGAGTTTGCATTTTACAATATCTCACAGTCAACCGTGCCTCAACAAATGTTGAATTTGCAGGGGCACCCCGAACTTAAATTTTTGGGCGGAATACCTCAATTTACAAAATGGTACTCCAAATTTGCTGAATGATGATAATTTTGCCGAATGGAACTCCAAACTTTGTCGAATGATGATAATTTTATCCAATAGAACTCCAAATTTTGCCGAAGGGTCAGAAAAAAATTGCCGAATAAGGAAATTTTCGAAAGGTCACAGTGCCCTCCTGTGATATTTCACAGCGAATTTACGGAATACTTTTATTCAAATAAAGCTGCCTCAAGTAAGGGAGTACAGACATTACAAAAAAAATGTATATTTTCGAAGTCAAAAATATTTTTATTGACGAAGTAACTTATTCTCAGTTTAAATGCTAAGCAACGGAAGAACCACATGACAAAAAAAAATTTCATACAAAATTACATTTCAATGAAAATTACAATTCAAGTTTGATTAAAGAAAAGGTTAATTGACATTTGAAGTTATAAAGTTACTGTTCATTTTTACATTAAGACGACCCTTAAAACACTTTTATTATTAGCATTTTATGCCTTACTATTCAGTACGTTCTACCAAGGACAATGATGCAACCCCGCTAAAAATAAATACCACAAAGACATCTCCCCGCCAACAATAAAAGCCCCCCCACCCCCCAAAAAAAAACAGAAAAATGATCCTAAAAACTTTCTCATCCCTCCCAAATAAATAAAAATCTATAGCACAATCTGAGCCATGATCCCCCCCCCCTCCCACTGCCGCCTGAGAGAGCTCTCTCTCTCCCATACTTCCTCTTCTCTCTCCAAATGCACGTAACACCTTCACGTTTCACAATTACATGACACCTCTAGAAACTCTAAATTAACATGTGTAAGAACAAATTTAAACAATGTAGTTATTCGTAGTTCGACAGGGAAACTAAATTACTCTGCATCAATACTAAACAGTTACCGGAAAAGTTTCAGTTTGTAGGATAAGGAGAGAGGAAAATTTATGTTTCTAATGAGCAAACAAAGGTTTCGCTTACTCTGTTACAAAACATTTCTCATAGTTTTATTACATTTAATCAAATTAAGATATTTTTTCTTCACTTACATGATTAATGCCTCTCCGTAACTTTAACTACGAAACTGAAATTCATGTAGTGAAAAAGTTCCACCATCATTGCATACATTTTTTTTCTTCTTCAATTACGTCATCCATAAAAAAAACAATTCGTGTTTGCTTAGACCTTAGCTACAAAAACGTGTAAAACAAAAATGAACATGTTGGGAAAATTCCGGTAATTCTTTCGACGAAGTGAAAATTTTCTTGCCCATTGCTTCCATTCATTACATGGCCTGCTTGCTTTAATCGAAACTTTCTCGCTACACGAAGCTCCCTGCTTCATTTGAAATTAATTCCTCGACATAAAAAACGACTAATTGCTTCGGAATTACGGTAGGGATAAAAAACGGAATGAGTTATTTTCAAACATTCAACGCCACGCTGCATTTCTTCCCAAATTTATTTCTGGGGCCCGAGTAGTTTAAATTAAAGTTCCTGTCAGACACTTCAGCCGCTGCCATTTTGGTTTAAAGTGAAAGAAAGAGCAGCACAGGTTTAATTGATTAGTGTCTAGGTTCCATCCTTCTCTGGCAGAAGATCGGAGAGTTTTCAATCAATGCCTTCTCGATACGGCGCATGAGATTAGCTAGATTGAAAATAAGAATAAAATTGGAATTAAAACTGGTTTCTTGCCAGAATAATTTTAAGTTGACGACTGAAGCACATGAATGTCTAGGGGTCTAGTTGCCAAAATTAAATTTAACAAATACAAATGGATTAATAAAATTATTAAATCCATTTGTATTAATAATTTTATTAATCCATTAAAACATATTAAAATAATTAGAATAATTACAATAAATTATTAATTTATATTTGAATTAATAATTTATTGTATTTATTCGCTCCATAATCCAACTTGGAGCACCACCAATTGAAATCCTGTACAGCCATCGGGCTCCAGAATTAGCAGATCCTGTTATCAAGACTTTTGGAGACATCTAAACCTTTCGCACTCTGCACGTCATCAGACACGACAGCAACAACAATAAAATTATTAAGTAATACAAAATAGATGCAACTGTGCTCTATTTTGACAGTAGAGATAGGGTAATAGCATCCCTGGAAGAGGCTGCTGCTATAGAGCATGATTTAGAAAACTTTTTCAGTGAAAGCGTATCAGTGGTTCGAATTTTATTGTGTTTTACTCAAAAATTTAAAAGGTACACTTACTTCCCTTTGCTTATTGCTGCCTCAATGGGTTTTTTCCCCCATCAGTCCAAAGTACTACTTTTGGTCACTGAAGCTGATAAAATGAGCAAAAAAAAATAATAACATGGAGCAAAAAAAAAAAACTTTTATTTTCAAAACGTTTAATTTTTAACTATCCGATATTTCAAACAAGGCGTGGTCTTTATGACGTCACAAGTGATGAACATCGGCATGCTACGCCATTGGCGCGCTGAATGCTTACGCTTGCTGTCCACCGCGTTTCCACGATATGATAATTAAATATTGCACTCTACGCTAGCTAGTAACCATATCGTTGCCAGTTCCTGTGATTAAAGAAGCGAATAAATATTGCGCCCTTTGCTAATGGCATCAGTGAATGGTATTTCATCATTTGTGATGTTATGTGCACAGAAGCGTAAACAAATGAAATTGAATCTGCGCACTGATTAAAATAATTGTCAAGGAATATTAAACTTTTTCATATTATTTTTAAAATGGTCAAATCCTATGTTTTTAAACATGCTCTTTCAAAACAAATACTTTTAAAATTTCGGAAACGACCTCCATTACTACATAAAACTTTCAAAAGTTACGTTGTTGTTGCTTAAACCACATGGGTATCCAAGTCCGAGTAGATAATGCTACCCGATTTAAGGCAGAAATATACAGTTTTCGTTTATAGAGCACCACTAATGATAACCGACGATAACATATTTAAAGTACCCCATTCACCATTAGCGAACACAGAGGATCTTTGACCGGCTGGCACCAAACCCGGAAAATTCAGTTTCAAGTCCAACACCTTACCGATCAGGAAACCACGGATTTTCCAAAGTTAATTATTGTATAGGTGATACTTCTGAAGATAAGATTGGCTCTATAGATGAAAAAAAGCTTTTGGTTTTAAACTGACTGGAACATTGCTATGAACATGCTTTGAAATTTTTAGTGAGAAAATAATTTTGTTGCATTTTATCATACCTAGTAAAAATTTAATTATCATTAGCATTCACAATAAAACAATACGAAAGTGTGCTTCTCATTAGTTATCTATGATATGCTCTAAATTGAGACTTGGAAAGAACACGCGTTAAGTTATTTATTTTAATAACCTTACCTGTAAAAACATTTCTACAAAGGGGTCATTCCATAGTGACAAACGTAACATTCGCAGCTGATTTTCAAACTCTTTTTACTTACACCGGGAGTAAAAATTAAGGTGTTTTGGTTTAATATGCAGATTTAAAATTTACAAGGTGACTATTTTTTATTTCTACCAAGAATTTGAAGCAAAATAAACGCTAGCAGGTGTTTTTTCACCAAAAAAGGCATCGTGACTAACGTAACATTTTTGCAACCCTGAGAAACAATGCTTATGTTACGAGCTAATTTTTTCTGAAACTTACGCAGACATTTAAAGTTGGCCGATATATTTGTAAGAGGTAAACAATCTATTTTTAAAATCGTACTACAGATTTGTTACATACGAATCTTTTTTGGCCCTAAATGGTACTTTTCCGAAAAACTGTGTGTGACTAACGTAACGTGACTAACGTAACCATCGAATAACAAGCAATGAATGCATATAAAAAACTTTTTATAATTAATTTCTTGCTCTTATATTACTTTTACACTTTTTAGGAACCTTCTTTGTGTTGTATTATGGTTTTTTCTTTACTTTTTTTCTATATTAGTGTAAGAAATTGAATGGAAGGATTCAGTTCAATTAACTCAATTTGAATGTGCGAAAAAAATAAAAAAAAATAAAATAAAATAAATATAAAAAAAAACTGCTTTTACAAACTGAATAACATCACTCTTGGTCTAATTAAATCCTAAATATCTCTCTTTTTTAAAAAATTAACTTTTTGCAAGTTATTAGTTTCACTGAATTCTAGTATTCTGCTGATATACGAGTTATCGTTATAAGAAACTCCGTAGTACTTTTCAATGGCATATTATTTTTTAAGGTTTACTGATTCATCGAACGAATAGTGTTGTGCATCCTTTTGAATTAAAATGTAATATTGAAAAAAAATATTCGAACGTTTTATCAGAATGCATTTTAATTCCAGATATCACCGCAAATGTTTGAATTTCTAAATGATCATTCTTGCATTTTCTGAAATATATGACAGCTGCGCTTATTGTCACTGTATCTTGTAACATCTTCAAATGTTTTCCAACGAGCAGCCGTTACTTCATTTTAATAATAGGTGGAGATGTATTTTCTAAAAAATAGAGACGTTCCTCTTTGTTAAGACTGTATTTCTATTATCTTAATTCTTAATCTTGGATTCTTGTGTTGAATGCACATTCAGCAGAGTACTCATTTTGCTTTACTCACTTTTTTTTCTTTTTTAATAATTCTTTAAATTGGAAGTATCTTCATAGACCTTTAAAAAAGTATTTCAGAAGGTCTATAATGTAATATTACTGGTATTTTTCGACCTTTATTTTTTTAATCAATATAGAATGCCTACATATTCAAAATTGTTCATGAAAATTTACATTTAATTAAATTAATTTTAAATATTAGCAGTCATTTTAAAAATGTTACGTTAGTCACATGCAAACCGTTACGTTAGTCACAGCTCAAATGTTACGTTAGTCACACTAATTATTTTACATCTACTGATACTAAAATGAATATTTTGCACTTTTTAAGTAGATATGACACAGATGTAAGAAAATAAAAAGTGCTGTTTGGTTCAATCATCTGGTTTAGTTTTTAAGCAGAAAATAGTACATTTTCGTGACTAACGTAACGTAAATATTTTCAGTGAAATAACCAAACTAATTTTAAAAAAATCTTATAATGCATGCAAAAAGAACAGTCAATTTTATTGGGCCAACATCTATTCATTTAGAATAAACATAGTTCTTTTAAAAATTTGCAAAAATTTTTACATTACACAAGAAAACGTAGACGCATGTTTTTTGCACATCCTAAGCCTTACAACCTCGCACGTTTTGAGCCAGAAGAAAAACACCGAATGAAATTTTTGCAAACTGTTATTGGATTTATGTACTAGAAAGTACGCTGAATGAAATGATAGGTCACAATTAAGGTTTTGTGGAAAAAAAATTTCTGAGGTTGAGGTTGACATTTCTATGGAATGACCCAAAGCTAACCCAAAAATAATCAAGTAGGAAACATTTTATTCGTATGTTTAAAAAAATCATATGAAAATTGTTGATTTTTTGAAACAATTTCTTTTAATAACAGCTTCTAAAACACTTGCTTATTAGCTCTGAATTCCATTTTATCGAAATGGAACAAATTTGATTGTGAAATAAAGTATTTCTTTACCCTGAAAAAATTTTTTAGTTTAATGTAAGCATATAAAATAGATTTTACGCTTCATTTTCGAAAGTACCATCATCCAAAATCATTAAATTCATATCGTTTCTATTCTTTCAAACAACTTTAATAAAACCCCTAGTATTTGCTCCAAAAACTGCATTATCCATCACAATAGTAATAGTAACGAAAAACTATTGTTTATGTAGAATCAATAGGATAAGAAATTAAATGAATCCGCACATTAAGAATTCATTTGTTTTCTTCTAAAGCTAATAAGGTGAAAAATAATATTATACTTGTAACTTGTTACGTATGCGAATAATACATATATATATATATATATATATATATATATATATATATATATATATATGTTTTTATTATTAAGCAATCTAGAAATAAATTTGTACTCTTATGTCTTTATATATTTATAAAACGATATGATTATAGGTTAATGAAACGTTACAGAGAGAGCGAGCCGCTTGCTTGTATTTAGTTTTTTATTCTAGCATAACTCATTAGAAGTCTTTTATTTATCTGGTAAAAATATTATTATTTTTGAGAATACGAATATCATTAATTATTATTAATTTGGAAATGAACAGTTTCAAACATAATTTCGATAAAAATCTGGTTTCTCGTTGATAATTTTCTCTATTTTATCCCAGTTACACTATTCAAAATCACTGGAGAATCATAAAAATAAGTCATTCTCCCGTTATGTGGTAAATGCAAGAAAGAAAGTGTGTTTAGCTTGACATAAAACTTAATTGTTTCCATTGTGTTCAAAGCCGCCATTTACTACTTTAACAAAATTTGTAAAAATAATACCGAGTAATTGTGTTTTGACTATAATACTTATCAAGTATTTTCAGAGATATGCAATTTAATTCATACCTTACTTCAATGAATTCCCTTATGGAACCAAACCAAATGATGAATCTCCCGAAATGCACAGAATATACTGTTTTGCTCGTATTATTTTCAACATTTGGCTATTAAAATAAAATTTTATCAAACCTTTGGTTTTAAATTGACAATGTAAGGAATGATTCGAAAAATAATAAATTTAATAACTGAATTATATTTCTTCCTCTTCAAAAAAGACGTAATTTTAGTCGCTCAGAGCGATTTCCTTCCTTTCAATTTTGTCTATGATTTCTAATTTTCCATAAAACGTCTTTAGCTTTTAACTTAAAATCCATTACAAGCATGCTAGAACTTCAAAATAAAATCATCAGCAAACATTTCTTCTCGATTATCTTTCAGCAAACAATTCAACCGCTATTAAATTTAATTTTGAAAATCATTGATACAATGTAGATATAAATGTTGAACTCCATCAGCATGGCAAAGTTAATCGCTTTCAATAAACTGGCAATTATATTTCTCCAAATATTGAATGTTCATAAGATAAAAGTAAAAAATAAAAAATAAATTTGAATTTGAAAAAAGATATGAACGTTTGCTGAATATCGAAAAACTCCCCTACCACGGTTTAATTTTTAAGATTTTCTTTTTTTTTTTTTCTTTTTTTTAGCAGCATTATTTGCAACATAATCTACATTTTTTAATAGTCTGTTTCCTTTATAATTATATTTGTACATATTTCTAACTACATAGAAACTTTTTTTCCTTTTATGTTGTAACTTGAAAACAGTTCTGATTTGGTATTGTTTTTTAGTGTTCTTTTCATACGATATTTAGTGTGAGTAAAAAGTCTGAACTAGTATTCCAAAATGTATGCAAAACTTGAATTTGTACTCACTTATAATTAAAAATTTAAGAAAGCAATTTAAAAACTTTGTACTAAGAAATGATTAAAATAAGTCAACGTGTTGCCACCAAACAGTGCATCTCGTAAGAATTGCAATCACAAGCTTTCTTTAAAATGTATATGAAAAACTTCAGTGGCCATAGCAAAGAATATTTCATTGGTGGCAGTAAAAAATGTCAAATGAATTGAAAAAAAAGGAAACGCATTGTTAAATAAACATATCGCTACAAAAAATATCATTTCTAATCAGAATAATGATTAACTGCTCACTCTAAAATGAGCGTTACAAATCACGTAATCTTAATGAAAACTTGTGCTGCTCTCCATGAAACATGACGAAATGTAGCAAAATTACGCATAATTACTTCCATAATGAAATTGCAGTGTGCATTAATGTGCATTGAAGCAATTGAGGAAGCAATGCATAGAAAAATGTACATATGACTTAGGCAGTGAGTACTAAAGAGATTTAAGTAGACTTTTTTTTTTTTTTTAGTTTTAATTAGAACGCGTGCTGAACTCCCACCTTAGATCGAATTTCATTGGAAAGTTTTTCTAAATCATGCTGTATAGTAGCACCTACCAGGGCCACTATAGTGCCATCTGTAGCCTCAAAGCTGAAGAGATTTTCTCCAACCATTTGTACTAATTATTTCAAATATATAATTCTGACACTTGCTTCTATGTAATTGCTTCATATGATATACAATAAAACTTGTGAAGTTGACCACCTGTCTAAGTTGACAGCTTTTTTCAGGCACGGAATCAGCCCTTATCATATAAATCAATCTCTGTAAGTTGACCACCTGTTTAAGTTGACCACTAAAGTAGTGCACCGCGAGTGGTCAACTTACACAGGTTTCACTGTAATAGAAACTGCTTACGGTCTATTTGATTGAATAGGCTTTTTTATGTATTCTACTTATGCCATTCCAAGAACATCTACTTTTAAGGTGTTCCTAACAATCATTTAGTTATGTACGATAAGATAGACTGATGTATCACATGCACATAAATCTAGTATTGGAAATTTCCCCCCAACAGATACGTACACTAGATTCATGAAATAATGGGCATGGTATATTTATATTCAAATTTTGTGAATAGTAATTTTAACAAGTGAGGAATATTTCTATAGTTTGCGTGAACCAGGGGCGGATAGAAAGAGGAAACATTGGGGCCAGGATCCTTCCTCCCCAAATTGCCGACAGTATTATTCACCCACCAAACACTTTATGAATAAGTTGTAAATGATTACAGTAAGTAATTCATTGTTTAAAGTTAAATACTTGAAATACTACTTTTTTTCATTGCAGATAAAATTAATAAGTAACGTTTGTGCCCCAGTAGGGGCAGTATTTTTAGCTGACTTGCTGCTTTTTATTGACACCCACACAACTGCAGAAATTTTTTTACCTAAAACAATAGGTTCATTCATAGAGAGGAGGGTCATTCTTCTCCATGAGTCCGTTCCCCCTCTCATCCTCCAGAACAGTAGTCTCTATCCACCCCTGGTACGACCTGACAGCTTGAATCTTTGTTAAACGGATGCTTTTTCTTGTGACATCTCATGATTAATTTGCTCTTCAATTTTATTTTCATCGAAAAGCTTGATACTTGGAAATTATGCTGAGATTTTCAAATTTATTGTATTAATGCTTATATAGGAAACAAAGTAAATCCTCACATTTGAAACAATAAAATTATTCATGGTATAACGCGAACTTTAAGGTCTTTATTTTTCAACTAGCATCTGGATTCGATTGCTTCCATAGTTTAAAAAGAAAATGGCGAAGCCAGTCCCTTTATCGACACACGGCGTCATATTTTCAAAG
Source organism: Uloborus diversus (assembly GCF_026930045.1). NCBI lineage: Eukaryota > Metazoa > Arthropoda > Arachnida > Araneae > Uloboridae > Uloborus > Uloborus diversus. Next base: position 219,196,961 of record NC_072731.1, on the reverse strand, counting down.
CGTTTTCAGAATCAATTATCTGATGTCTTTTTAATGTGGTTATTGGATAACTGAGGGCTGAAAGCTACAGTTCGCCAAGAGATTTAAATCGATTGAAGACTGTATTTTTTTCTCCGTTTGTTCTAAAGGGTTCTATCTTATCTTTCCCTGTTGTTTCCCTGTCTGCCGTTTTACTTCTCATTATGAACAAAAGCAAACAACAAACGACGTTGAACGAGCTCTCGAAGGAGATAAGGAATTGTTGGAGACGACTGAAAATGACTGAGGGAAAAAAACAACAAAGTGAAGTAAAGGAATAAAAATACTTTGACAATAGGAACATAAATCTTTTGAAATTTACGAGAACAAAATATAGCAGTTTTTGCTGCTTGTTTGAGTTTAGAAAATAAGCTTGAAGCTGCGTTATGTGTTTTTATGTATAGTTTGCTTTGCTTTAATTGGAAAGAACAATTTTTGTTTTTGAAAATGCAACAGAAAGTTTGAAATATTCGTGCTGCTTTAAAATAAAACTACGATAGGTAAGTTGTGTCTTGAAGAAAAAAAAAACGATTGTCAACAAAATCCCCACAAAAGCATAAGGAAGAAACAGAGAGCTTAGTAAGAAATGGCACATGATGTATGAACTCCAGCATTGCTTAACATAAAGAATCTCGATAGATGGATCCAGATATGACGTATCCGTTCGGACGAGAGGACATGATAGAAGACAAATCCATCCATCTTACTCGAGTAGGTTACCTGGGCTTGATATATTGAAGATGTAATAGAAGATCAAAAGGCAAGCGAACATCAAACCTCACTGCTCGAAATCCGGTCAGTGGCTGTGGTGTAGTAGAAGGGGGAGCGGGGTAATAGCGTTCTCCCCCTTCTATCTTTGGACAATAATCCTCCCCCTTCTTAAAATTTTAACACCCCCTCCTCCCTCCCCCACACACACCCTTTTTGATTTCACTGACTTGTTCTTATCCCCAACAGCAGAATTTTTTCAGCAGTCTGCGACGCAGAGTAAAAATTAAAAAATGGTCTGCAATAATAAGTCAGCATTAGCATTAGATTCATAAAATCTGAATTGGCACTGAGATACGCTAAAAACTACGATGTTAATAACTGTATACAAACAGAAAACTCGGCCACAACTTGGCAGAACGAAAAACCTGTCGCGCGCATTCTCAATAATTTGGGATTTGCACAAACTCGGCCACTTTTCACTTCACATTTGGCCGAGTTATTGAGACTCTACTACAATAAATAAATATGTAGTAACTGATAACAGCAAGTCTTGGCTTGTTATTTTCTTTGCTTTTCTGTGCTTTCCTATGCTATCTTTAAAAAAAATTATATTTAAATTTTTTGTGTGTTCTAACCCGGGATTCTCATCTTAACATTAGATGCAGCTCTCGGGTAAAAAGAAGTTGGGAATTAGGCCCGCCATTTTACATTTTTTACAGGGGCCGGGAGGGGTCAAAGTGTATGGGCTCAATGTCTATTAAGTCTAAAGGTAATAAAAAAAACCGCACCCGTATATAAGTATATAGTACAATTTTTTCTCAAAGATGGGAGTGGGTTAATGCCCCCTCCTGATCCCCCTAAATGACGGGCCTGTTGGGAATCATTGAATACAGCCCTGAATAAATATTACCTCTTTAACGTGAACTTCTTCCATAATAATCGTGGCAGAAGTATTTTCATTCAGAAAATTCACTTGTTTAGAGGAAGGATAAAGAAAAATAGCTCCTTGCTACTTGCTAAATGTATATTATTTAACAAATTCTTCTTCGAAAAGTGAAAAAAACGTCAGGAGAAGCAGAAATTCTCGCTGCAGATTGATAGGAAATTTGCTTAAATTAATTATGACGCACACACAAATCAGGTTTCCGTTTCCTTATACAAAAACAAAGCGAAAAAACGCGGAGAAAATGATTTACGAACCGAAATTAAATTCTTTAGCCCGTGTAGTGTAGAACACGAGGGAGAGTTTGTGAGAAACGATAAGTGCTAAAGATAACATTCTTAACAGGAAGATGGAAATTTCACAATCTGTTCCCCGCTGCTATTCGTCTGTATAGAAAAGCAAATGAACAAAATGTCTTCCCTTATTAAATTTTGTCTTCCGCGTTTTCCGTTGTTCCGGTTTTACTTTGCAAAAAGAAATAATGTTTAAAAAAAGGGAGAAAGTAACTCAGCAATGTTTCATGCAAAAGAGTGGGATAACGATTGTGAAATTATTTTTTGTTTGAAGTCCGAATAAAAATTCGTTTAGATAATGAAGAATTGGGAAACAATTAAATGCCTTTTATATAATTTCCATATAAAACTTTCAAAATCTCTGAGTGGAAATTATCTTGCAAAGCAAGTTTCATAAAATATAAATTATCGCGGTTTAAAGACAAAGACAGTTTTAAAAACATTTTTAAGAAGTGATTAGGGAAAGTGATTGGCAAAAAAAATAATAAGATTTGGTTAGAAACCAAATAGCTTAATAGATAGTTTAAGATATTATTTATTTCACTTTGTATCTTTTGCTACGTGTAAAAAAATGAACTAGTGTAGACTGATTTCTGTAATAATGATCAATGTCAAAATTTCTTTCAGTTCATTTATTTTTTATTATGTTTCAATGAAAGTTTATGAAAGAAATCCAAAACCATTAAATATTTAATGAAATTTAAAATATTTTAACGATTGCATTCTTGTAGTTTCTCTTTTATTTTAATTTTTCACGAGACTTCTTTTATTCGTCTATAGCAGTACCCAGCTTTCGTACTTCAGCTCAAATACATCATATCGTCGAATCAGAGCAATAGTAACACATCAAATCCCAGGAATGTCAGTAAGATATCCAACTGTTGCTTTGAGGTGACGATAGATTTGATTATGTTCCCCAAAATAGTATTTCAGTGAAAAAAGCATAAAAATTGCAAATTTGGGGAATCGATGTCATGCAAATAAGGAATGCGAAAAAGTGTTAAGGAGTCAGAATTTTGTACTAGGAGCTACCAGAAAAAGTGACACGTTCTCCATCAGCTCTTTTTTAACATGGTGGGTCATAGCTAAAAGGTCAAGGCCTTTGTCACGTTAAGAAAACATTCCTGTGTCTCTAGATCAGCAGTCGGTAACTGGCGGACACCGGTCCAGGTCCGTACCATGGAAGCTCAGAACCTGTACCAACAAAAATATTTTGAAAGTATAAATTACACAAATTATTTTTTTTTTTAAATTATGTCGGCAACAAAAATTTTGATATGATGACAGATTTTTTATTAACCCTCGACACACAAAGAAAGCGGGTTATAAGTTTGACGCTGACGTGTCTGTGTATCTGTGTGTCTGTCTATGGCGCTCTAGCGCCTAAACGGATGGACCGATTTTGAAAATAAAAATTTTGCTCGAAAAGAAAGTTGATCGAGAGTGTTCTTAGCTAGGTTTCAGCTTTGGATGACATTAATTAACGAGGATATTAATTAAAAACCTCTAAAAGGTTTTTCGCCATTTTTGCAGTGAAAACATAGTTACAAATGTTAAAATGTAATACCAAAATAAAGAGAATTTTTTACCGCGTCTGATAGAATGTGTTTGGAACTTCCATGTTTCATACAATTCGAATTATAACTTTTTTTTAAATCAGATTTTAATAATGACTTAGTCTTAATCCACGCGATTGATAACTGAATTCATTGTTGGCCGATAATGAAATTAAAAGCAATGATTTAAAATTTTTATCTCTTGCCAGTGTCTCTTTGTTCACAAATAAAATACGTGTAATTGATTTTAATAGCATAAGGCTTTTAAAAAGATCTTCAATTTTCCCTCTTCATTCTGCAATTGCGACTCAGTCGGGGGTTTTTAAAATTTTTAATGTTATCGTTGCTTGTTTTAAGTATTTTAATATCTTTTTTTCTCTTTCTAGGTTAAGAGAATTAGTCGCTCTCTGGAAATATCAAGGTACTCCTGGAAATTAATTTTATCAGGTGAAGAACTATTGCTTCAAGACCGTGTGGTTGATTCTTACAAAGGAAGAAAACTTGCAAGCATATTGAACCTTCAAGTTCAAATAAGTGATCTGTCTGATACTCATCTATCCTCAGATAGATAAAAAGAATTTTCTATCGAATTATCTTTCATTCGAAGGTGATGAAACACCCTTTTCACGAAGTGATTCAACTTTGAGCAACAAATTTCAAATTCAGCTTCAATAACACCCATAATGCTCATCAAATGCTTCAAAAACTCATTTAAATAACTACTGTAAACATTAATACTTCTGCATGTGAAATAAAATCATTCATCTCTTATGATCATCGTTCAGTTTAAATGGCTTAAACAAGCTTTACAGAAATGTCTGAAGAGACTCTAGGAAAGAGGAACACGGTGAAACCTCGGGCACTGAAATTTCAGCAGATATTAAACACCATTGCATCCACATTCAAAGACGTCTAAATCGCACATAACGCTCTTAAGTTACTTAATCTGTAATCATGAAATTAGCATAATATTCATGAAGCAAATCATATTTCGCCATGTTGATGGCTGTTAGTTGAGAAAGCCGAAACTATGATCAATGGAAGCTGCCATTGGCAGTTCAAGAAAACGGCATCAGCTTGCATATAATAATTAATGAAGTTTAAGCGGCAGCTCATTTAAACATTCGAAGCGGCAACCGGAAAAGTGGTTTTCGTCGGCCAAAGGGAAAATGATGTAGAATTTTTCTAGCTCCCGCAACATTACAGGATGTTAGCGGTTTTGATGTTGTTTTTAACACAAATAGGAAGACGATATTAAAGCTTCCGGTTATAATGTGGTACCACGGCGGAAATATTTGCTAGAAGCGTTTTCCTACTTCGTTACTTTACTCGAAGCAGTTAGTTTGAATGTCTTTGATAACTCTCTTTAGTGAATAATTTCTTAATTAATTTAACCACCGAAGGCATCGTGAGATTTTTTTACTTACAGTTAAATGCACTTCGAATTAGTTATGTTCGAACATATATAATGAGGAATGGTGACTTAAAAATTCGAACAGATCTTCCGTTTACTACTTTTATCATAACGTAAAAGTAATTTGTGAAAGCAACTGTTCATCTTTTAAACTGTGTCAAAAGCTATACGATATCTTGCATCCACAAAAATTATGTTTGTGCTTTCAAGGACATTCTATGCTTCCAAATGGTAAGAATTCAGAACATGAATCGGAGGTATATACATTGTCGGTTAAGAGGTATCCGGAAAGCAAAAATGCTGCTTACGTGGTGGTGTACTATGATATTAATTGCCAAAGGGATTCAAGGTGAAGGACTGCATCCCATAGCACATACTATTGCTACCTCAATCGTCTGCCCCAGTTCGTGCTACTGTGATGACAACGGAGAGTATGTAAGTTGTGTGGGGGACGGACACTGGAGGTTCCCTATGGATATCCCGAACACAACTCTGAGATTAGAATTGCGGAATTATCTCGTAAAAGGCCTCAATTCGCAAGATTTTACTACCCTAACAGTGTTGCAAGAACTGAAACTTCAGCAATCTCGTATCGAGACCATAGAAAATGCAACATTTGAATCGAACATAAAGTTAGAAAGGTTAGATCTGAGCCAAAATGCACTCATAAGCGTCGACTCGGCTGTTCTGAAGGATTTGCAACGTCTACGCTTTCTTGATTTGTCATCGAACGCCATTGATTTTATTGAAGAAGCATTCATGGATCTATCAAACTTAGAACAGCTGAATATGAGAGACAACAAGCTGCCACAATTGACGACACGTACATTTGTTGGACTGCCTAAAGTTCAATACTTAAATTTGGATACAAACAACATAGCTTCCATCGAAGTAGGTACGTTTCAGTACCTTACTAACCTTGCTCATTTAATTATCAGTAACAATCCATTAACCAGTCTCTCCAGGCTAGATTTTTTCGGGTCAAGGTTGCAGTATATCGATATTTCGAATGTTGGTTTAGACAGAGTTCCACAGAGCTTAACCAAATTTGTACGAGATTTACGGTTAGCAAAAAATAACCTCACACATATAAGTGCTGGAGATTTTGACAGCTATCCGTACCTTGGTCTACTGGTACTTGATGATAACTGTGTGAGTGAAATTGAAAATGATGCTCTGGGAAGACAAGAATATCTGATGAGGCTGTGGTTGAACGGAAATTGTCTTACAAGAGTTCCTCGTAATCTTCCTCCTAGTCTGCTAGCTTTATACATGGAAGAAAATAAACTAACAGAACTCTCCAGCTACAGTTTCAAAGGTTTGACACACCTCGAGCAGCTATTCTTGCAAAGAAATGAGATTCGAATACTTGCACCATGTGTGTTTTGCGATCTTGTGAATCTAAAAAGTTTAGACCTTCAAGCAAATCAAATCGAAGATTTGCCATCTGGAATTTTTTCCAATTTAACTCAGTTAGAAACATTGGATTTGTCTCAAAATAATCTCAAAATGATTGATTCCAGATGTTTTGAAGGATTAACCCGCTTAACTGCTTTACAAATGTCAAGAGTACCGTCAACCATTCAAATGGATGAGTCTACATTTGATGCTTTACAAAGTCTTCAAATCTTGGAAGTTTATGACAGTTCCTTGTTGGTGCAAACTATCATGAATTCAACTCGTATGCTGCATGGACTTCGAAGAGTTCAGGAGTTGAACATAATGCACAACCGCATTGTGAAGCTTAGGCCAGATTTTCCTTCATTTTTCCCTTCACTAAAAGTAATTAAGATGAGTGGTAATTTGTGGCACTGTGACCAAGATATCAAATGGCTTTCCAATTGGATAAAACAATCAAATGTCCAGTTTTACAGTAGTTACAATATACGCTGCGCTACTCCTTTAAACATTCAGTTCAAGCCTTTGATGATGTTGAGTGAAAGTGACTTCGAGGTATCAACAACTGAAACTCAAACTGTGCTCTCTACTACTTTAATGACATCCGTAAAGGAGCATCCAATGACTACTTCTTCATTCTCTAGTTTTCTCATTTCTGCATCAACCCAATCTGCCACGGTTGTAGCAGCCTTAACAGAAACATCATCTTCACTACCCACTGTAACTCCTTTAACTCGAAGCATTTCATCGACTGTTGTTCCACTTGCGTCAAAGCCAATATCACTTTCCCCATATCGCTATCACATTATGAATGTTACTGCTGAGGACCAATTCACCAATTCCACCCTGAACTCTGCTTCTGGCGATGAATTAACTAAAGACATCTCCATAACTGCTAATCAGTCATCTGATATCCCAACAGCTGAACAGCGACTGACGTCGGAAGACTTTCACACTACGGAAGTGTACGTAACCGACAGTGTGCAAGAAGGTGTTCCATCAACCGTGATTTCACACATAGAACTCGCTGCAGTACGCGGTAACTCGGATGATTCCCTCAGCAGCATCCCGCAGACAGTTTCTCCACAGCGTCGTGTGTTGTCTTCGAGATTGAGAGTCGCTACACAGGTTAGCGATTCAAACCGTTGGGATCATACGACTACAATAGTCGTTTCAACGGTCATCGCTGCCGGATGCTTCGTGCTTGTTGCTGGAGCTCTCACTGTCTTCACTGTACTCCGTCTTCGCCATCGGTACCAGCCAGTGAAACACCGCAACATGCGACGCAGCAGCAGCATATCCTACTACCCCCAAAAGGATGAAGTCTCCATCGTCACTCTAACTGAAGGCACCGTGGGATTACGGACAAATTCTCACCACGGTTTGGGAAACAAATTGTACTACATCATGGAGAGTGGCAGCGCGATGGATACAAGCAAAGACACTTTGCCAGATCCACAACTTCAAGAACTGCTTCCGCAACAAACCACAGAGAACACAAGAGTTTACTGACCTTGTCAAAAGTGTGCTTTCTTGATTCACTATGCTGCTTTTCATTTATCAAGCTGTGAATAAAGCGCTAATTTCGTTAAGAGGTAATAAACACAATGCGAATGATACCCTAAGTCCACTACGAAAAAGCCCTAATCAGGTGCTGCTACCGCATTGCAGAAGTGCTGTTTATAATAACAAGGATTATTACATTCGAGTTTTAATATTCTCAATGCAACAATAAGGTATTTGTTTCAATTTCTGATAAGTTTTCTGCAACTGTACAGATGTTATCAAACGAATATTCTGTAAGAATGTCTTTAGTTGTGCGGTAAGAATAGTGTATCGACAATAGTTGCTACAGATTATACTTTTAAAACATCAAACAGTTTTGAGTATATCAATATTTTTTTTTCCCCAAAAAAAGATTAGATGTGTGATAGACATTGTGGTTACAGAGCCACGCAATTAACAAAATAAGGGGCATATATTAAATTCAGAAAAGTTCCTTTTTTCAAGTGGGGAATAACTTACGTTTAATCCATCAATTTTGTGATGCTGCTGTTAAAAAATAAAGGTAAGCAAAGTAACTATGGTTTGGAAAATATGTGTGGAACAAAGAGATTTGAACATTTCCCTTTTTACATCTTTGTGACCTATTTCAATATTATTTACCTTTATAATATTCAACTTTATCCTTTAAGGCATGTAATGCAAATACTTGAAGTACACTTTAAAGTTTCGGCTACTTTAAAATCCTTTTTGTTTCATTTTAGAGAAATAGTGATTTTTATAAGTTTATATCTTTTAAGAAATAATAACTTATTTATTCCTGTAATATTGTTATTAAACCCAGAGGAACATCATGTGACACGATAATGATGTATAAAACTGTATCAAGTTGAATATGGTAATAACACACGCGCGCGCGCGCGGCATTACTATTGTTATTTTCTTCCGGAATATAAACATTTTATTCCTATATGCATTGCGCTTTATTATTTATTTATTTGTACATTTTCATATTTACGTTCTGTTCATCACAATGCCTACAGTAAAGTGTAAATCAAAACTTTAGTTTTCTTTTGGCTCCACTTTATCATTCCTGTTGCAGTAAAATGTACCTATAAAATAAATCTAAATGTTAAAAAAATGTTAATGTCATGTTTTAGTTCAATTATAATTCAAACTCTAAAAATAACTAATCCATTAAATTGACCTGCTTCAAATTTAATCAATAATTCAGCCTTACATTACAAGTAGTTAATATTTTTAATATGTCAATAGTAATACGTATATGTTATTTAATATTAGTGATTTAATACTCTCTAAGTAATCTCTAAAGCTCAAAATTGCTTTTATTATTTTACTTTTGACTTAATATTAGTTTAATTTGGTTTTTACCTGTGTGTTTATCTCTGTTTTACTCGAGAAGTCGTATAATTTACATTAATGGTGAATTCCAGCGGTAACGGAAGGACAGTTTGAATAAAAAATCTATGTATTTCTGTCTGTGAGCATATCAAAATATATATTTTTCAAAAAATGATGCATGGACTTTTATACACATCATAGTAAGTTGCCAAAAAAGTCAAAGCCAGAAATCTTTTGCCAGTAACTTTTTTTTTATGAAATTTAAAAAGCGGTAACGGAAGGACATTTTTGCGACATGATTTTCACGCAATCATGTTCTCCCCAAAAGTGCAGCCAAACTATAAATGGGAAAATCCTATAAAAATTAGAGCACATACATGAGTGTTAAATCATTACAATGACACCTCTAGTTTTAAAAAATAATTATTTTAAGCATATAAGCTATGTATTTGTTAAGGTTAACGGAAGGACAATAAGTCGAAAACAATTGAACTTCGTAAATTTCAACTTACAAACATTTATTCAATCTGAAACAATGACATCTAATGCCTGAACCATCTGTTAAAATTCTGAATTCTTGAAATTCTCAATAATTTTATCAGAATCCAGAGAACATTTATCTTCCTTGTCAGGGAATACAAAGATCATTCCCGCATTATTATGCATTCTCAAACAATATATTTCTACCCCTTCATCTTCTACATGAAGTACCTGTTCAACATTGCTCTTTTTTAATTTATTTTCCTTCCATTCAATTAACAAAACTTGTCCAAATGTTATGAATCTTTTGGCTTATTCTCATGATTTTGTGTGTTTTTGATTCAGCTGTATCTTCTTTTCAATATTATTTATATTTTATAACTGTCAGTTTGTTGACTTTGAAGTGAAATCTCCTTCGATTTGTTGAAATACTCACTTTATTCAAAAACATAACTAGTTACAGGGTTCAAATAGTGCATATTTTCCTGTCAGGATGAGAATGGATATTACTCCATCTTTTTGAAAATTGATCTCTGAATTTACTGATTTATTCGCAGTAAGTTTAATGGTTAAACCAATGCTTTCAACAGTCCTTTTCTGTGACTTGTGGCAAGAAATCTGAAAGCAGTTTCAATATTGTATTGTTCCAGTATAAATATCAATTCTTTAAGTAATTGTTTCTGTTTAAATTATCTTGTCATAACAAAACATGTCATACCAAAATGATTCTCACATGCTCAGGAACTTTTAAGTATAATTTTACTGATTTTAATGACATACAATAGAAGAAATAAAATCACAAAACACTTCTAAAAAAAAAATAATTTTTTTTAATAAAAATACACATAATTTTTGCACAAATATTACTTATATATGCTTTAAATGTGATTACTAACTTTGAACAATAGTTTGTTTTCTATTAGCATTCTAAAATTTTACTCTGAATCAACTTATAGATAAATGTCCTTCCGTTACCGTATTTTTTTTGTCCTTCCGTTACCATTAAAACCATATGAATTAAATATCTATTAAAATTATAACTATGCCTCATTGACAAGGGACATAATTCTGTTTTGCATAAAAAAGCATTAGTTTCTATACCCATTAGGTTTTTGGTGAATTAACTGAGATGTAGTATTTTGGTAACGGAAGGACATCAAATTGTCAACTTAGAAATGGACCTATTTCATGGTAGAAAAATTAAGTAATTTTAAATTATTAAACAAAAAATTTAACCAGACATTCAAAAGATAAAAGTTAACCTAAATATTATATTATGATAACAAGTGTATTGAAATTACAGTATATAACAAAAAAGAGACTTTTTGCTCTGTGGAAACACAAAGAGAAAACTTGATTTTCCCCTTGATTTTCTGAAAGTCAGCAAACTGTGGGGGGAAACAGGCTAAGATTCAAGAAATTCATTTATTTCTGAAGAGAATGGTATACGGCAAGTGGCAGGATATTAATTTTTAAAATTCAGGTGTCATGTCTCCTTTTTCCTGGAATTCACCTAATACAATGTCAAGACAATACAACGTCAACGTCAATCCTACAAAAAAAAATGGAAAAAGTAACTGCACACAGGTATAAGGAGAACGTTTAATGTATCACAAGACCAAAAAGTCATTACAAACACTACAAAATTACTGATGATATTCTTCCATTACCAAGTTTTTTGAACTTTTTATAAATTCTGTGCTCTGAAGAAATGACTTTAGGTAACCTCAAAAACAGATATCGAATGTAATTATTTTCGCTGTATTGACGATGCAGTAACCTCGGCCCTTCGTAATTTCTTCATGTATGCTTAAATGATTCAGTTAAAGTGTTGAACTGCCAGTAACTAAAGTTGTGTGTTGAACATACTGTGCATGTGTTTGTAATTATTTGATGTTTAATGCCTTTTGTGACAAATTATTAAAGAATCTCCTAACATTGCTGCGACGTTATCCCAGAGAACACGAAATATCCTTGGAATATCCATTTTTTCAGAAAGTCAAAATTTTTTTGTTATTGTCAAACACAACATGGAATATACAAGACATGACACGATCGTCTTTTATAAGAAAGGAAAATTTTGATGCGGCATCATCTCAGACAGCAAGAAGTATCCTACATGGTCTGTAAGAAAGTAAAAACTAATACAGAATTATCCTAAACAGTAAGAAACATCCTAGGGATGTCCATACTTTTTCATAAATGAAAAATTGGTGCCGCATATGCCCAGACATTAAATATCCTACGGATGTCCGCCATTTTCCGTAATGTAAAAATTGATGCAACATAATTCTCTTCAATATACAATATCCTAGGTAGATCCATATTATGTCAGAAAATAAAAATTGACACTTCATTCTCCCAGACAGCAATAAATATTCTAAAAGATTTCATTGTTTTTGCCAGAATGTAAATATTTGACTCTTTTACAAAAAGGATTAGTTGTGTATACTAAACTAAAAATTCTTTGTACAAACTCGACATTTCAAGCATTATCGCTATTTACATTAAAACATTAAGCCATCCTACGGATAACTTTTATGGACGCCCTGTGAATTTTCCCCTAGTGCATCATGTACGGTCCTTCTTTTGGTTTAACTGGTAAACGATCCGTAGGACTACCTTTTTTTACATTATGAGAACTTAATTTAAACTAAGCCTAAAAATGAAATGCTTTTTCTCATTTTTTTCCGTAATGATCGTATACAATATAATTACTTTAGTTTAGAACTACTTTCTTCTGCATGAACTACACCGCCAGCTCAGTCAATTCCAGCCGAGGACTGCAGTTTCGTGCTATTAGCACTCATCAGCCCGGCATAGGAGTGACTGAACTGGAGGTGGAAAACCTCTAAGGAAGCCAAGAGTGCCAAACAAACTGGTAGCTAATACAGAATTAGCACAGATCAGTCCTCGGATGGAATTGATTGAGGTGGCGATGTAGTTCATGTATTTCTACCTTAGCTCCGGCTAATGGCTGGTAATTTACCGAATATACTTTCTTCCAGTACTTTTGAATGAATTGTACCAAAATACTTTAGAGCAAGAAACTGCAAGGTGTGCTGCTAGTAGTAAATAAAAATATTTTCTCATCAAAATTTTGAGAAAAAAATATTAATTTAACATTTTAACTTCCGTATAAATTAGAATGAAGAATGCTTTTTTAATGTTATAAGTCACAATTGTTGATTACAAATGTGTGAACTGAAATCAATAATCTGATCTGTCGGTCTCGGTTTGTCGGTCATGAAATATCGACACTATGTCCTCGTTGATCCCTTCCCACTCCCTCGAAATCATAAAATAATTCCAATAGAATATCTTAAATGTGCAATATTAAGTTGTCTGGGATAATGGGATGAAGTATGTTTTATGCTTGTCTATTGCAAAATTTCTCCATAAACAAGCTATCAACCGTCGTCGAGTCGAAGTGAGATTTTTCAATTTGAAGGTTTATTTAATATTTAAGGAAGAGAAGGTTGAATATATGATGTTATCACATATACCTTTATTACGTTCAATGAAATATCATGTCTCTAACTTTCTCATTATAACTGAAATCCTCTCGACATTTTAATATTTGTTTGTATTATTGTAATATTGGCAATAACGTAGTTATACTGCCATCAAAAGTTCATACTCCATTCCAGTGCTAATTACAAAATTTATTACAAAATGTATATTTTACTGAACTGGTTCTATGCTAGTTATGCTTAACGTATGTATTTAATACTTTATCTGTTTTAAAATGTACATATACAGTTAATCTTGTCAATGAAAACTCAATTTTTACTTCTAAAAGGTCTATTATAACTGAGTAAGAAGGCACTCAACATTGTGTGTCTGAAATATTATTTTCTGAGACATAACATACCATAATAAAATTAAAAGAGATTGATTTTAATCTTTGTGTCATTACTTGTTAGCACAGTTTTTTCTTTTTGCTAAACCATATCAATCACTTTTCTTCTTTATAATAACACAATATGCAGTACATAAATTTTAGACTTACATTTCATGCAACATCATTATTATAAGATGTCACATCAAATCTGCGAACTAACTACCAAAAGGATCATTGCAAAAACCCTAACAAGACTCAAGAAGAATCAAAATTCATAAGAATGGCGCAAGAATATACCAGAACTGTAGGAACTGCCCCAAGCAAGCATTAAACCCGGCTTACATCTTTTCCTGCTATTTCATTGTTCAATGCTTCTTTAAAAGTTAGCATCTCCACTACTAACCGTAATATTAACCAGTTTTTTTTTTTTTTTTTTAATCACTCTCTTGGTATTAATTGAAAACAAGATGGAAAGATGATTCTTTCTTTTAATTTCAGCATTAATAAAGCATTTAGGGAGTAGAATTTTGCAAGAAGCATGCAGCGAAGAGGAGTCACTAAAGCTGCAAGTTTTTTGTAACACAAGATTTGCTTTACTTTTTACTGCATTTTTTTCTTTTACAAATAACTAGCTGCTTTGCCCGTCTACTTTGAAAATTACCACTGTGTCAAGTGACGAATATTCAACAATCAGGCTTAAATAAAAGAAACAAAAAACCATCATGCAAAATTTCCCTTCCAAACAATGACGACAGATATTAAAATATTTTTCAGAAATTATAAAATGAGAAAGATGGATTTAAAAAGTGTAACCATGGAAACACAAAAAAATAATAAGTTTCAGAATTGAAAATGAGAAAGATGGAAAGAAAGAATGGATTCAAAAAGCGTAACCGTGGAAACACGAAAATAAAAAGATTTTAACAACAACCTGAATGGAGATGAGAGTTTTCGAACTTAGTTTAAAAAGGATTGTAACTTTTTTTTTTCCTTTAGAGATAGAAACTTAGTTTTTCAACCAAAGGTCGAGATAGATCTGAAGTAAAAAATGTCACTTTTCCAATGGTGTCAAAAAGAAAACTGTGGTGCAATGCCTTCACTTTTTATTCATATATTTAATGGAGAAAGCAGTGCCTGAATTTCAGCTAAGCCTAAAAAAATAGAGCTAAAATCGCAAATAACTCCCGCCGTAATTAAGTTACAGCATTAAACCAAGTTGCGTAGAACGCAGAAAATTCTACCCTTTCCAACGATATTTAATATTAATGTGCCCAAGTAATTTTTCACCCCCATATTTGGGAATTGGTGTGAAAATTGGGCCTAAATTAGAATGAAAAAAGAACTATTTATCGTTTTTTTTTTCTTTTCGAATTGATTTGCAAACCTTTTCCGGACTAACAGGAACAAATTGAAAATTTCAGCGAAATCGGCCCCGGGTAGTTCTCGAGTTTTGCGAGTTCAAACGCACAGACGCTTTTTGGAGACTTTATTTTATACTATGTAGGGATGACTTTGTGCTTGCTGAAGCACTCGGTTGATTCAATCATAGTCGGATAGTACGGGGGAGCAAGGGGGGCAACTACCCCTCACTTTTAAAAGTAAAGAGGCTTTGCCACTCCATTTTTGTAAGTTCAAAACGCACCTAGTCTACCCATTGCGTTGTTAGTGCATCAAATAACCACTCAGCATCTCTTATTTACTTATTATTTATTTTTTCATTCTAAACATTAAAGTTGATGAAATATAATGGCACCTTAGTGCGCTGTTTCATCTTAAGTTTGTGTAGATGGGAAGAAAAAGAAAGTTTCCAACAATCGATCAAAAAATGATAAAAATAATTGATTCAAATGTTTAAAGAAACGAAAAACTGACTTAATAAGTGCTTTTTATGTCTTTCAAGATGCTTTAAAAATTAAAATGTAGCTTTAAATAAGAAGGAAGGTGTCTACTGGTAGTCCACTACATCCATCCCGATTTTTGAGGTCGCGTCCCCAATTCTTCAGAATCGATAAAAAAGTTAAACTTCAATTCATAAAAAGTCAGCTGAAGGGGCACTGCCCACCTAACCTGCCCCCCCCCCCTCGCACCTTCTTTGACCCCCACTTCTTTTATGCACCAACCGCCTATAGATTCAACCTTTATCGTTCATATTGGAGGTATTTTAGAGACATTTCTTCAAATCACTTCAGATACCTTCAGGCGCTCTTAAATTATTAATATTAAAACTTGCTCTTTAAATTGCAGAATAACTTTCAGAATACAATCCCAAATGATTGATTTCGTTTATTTAGTGTCTAACACCACTGCAAACCTAATCCGATTACCTAACTGAAAGTCATAAGAAGATTAAATTCTGAATTTTGTCGACCAGAACAATTAATTTTGTATCGGCTTAGGCAATTGCACAAACCACAAATCTTTCTCGAAGAATAAATCGTGGAAAGGATTTCAGCTAGAGAGTTGACTGATTACTTTTGATGAACCTCTAAACTTGAATGTATTCCTCCTTTCTGCATCATTAGTTTGCTTTACTTAGACAGTATAAAACAACTTTCACTCAAATGTAAGATGTTTAAATTCACTAAATGTTCTTTTGCTGCAATAGTCATTTGGAACCATTTTAAAAGAGAAAAGCACAATCCGTTCACAAAATTTAGAAACTGAACATTTGCACAAAACTGCTTAAAAATTTAAAAAGATGTTTTTCTTTTTTTTTCATGGACGGTTACTTAATAGAACAGACACTTATTGAAAACAAAAATAAAACTGCATTAAAATGCAAAAAAATACCGTATGTGTTTTTTCAAAATGGTATCCTGAAAAGTTAAAAAAAGCTCCATTTGATGGAAACTTCAACGTCATTATTAAATTTGGATTATTAACTAAGGCTACTTGACTAATAGTCCAGTAACCATATTCCTAGAACCTTGCGTCAAATCGGGTAGTTCTGATTTTTTTTTCTGAGTTGTTTATGATATTGGTCGATTAAATAATCCAAGTTTGTGACCTCAAGAGCCGAACGCAACCTAGTTAAAAATCGAAAAAACCGTGAAATTTCAGATTTTATTGTAGTTTATTTTGGCGATTTTAACATTAAACGACTAGTTTTTCAATGATAATTTCAATGCACATTTTTAAAGTAGACTAAATTTGCTATAATATGAATCCAGAACCATTATTTTAGACCCAATAATTTTCCAGATATAGCGTCTAAAATTTTGTTATGTTTTACGAACCTCGCAAGTTTTCACAATATTTTGTTGTTCTAAATCAATTTTGATCCCGTTTGTTTAAAATCTCTCTCCCCCTTCGACCACTCATCAAGTTCTAGTGAATTCTGACGAGACTTGAGGGCCACTAAGTAGGTTCCATCGTCCCTCTCATTTTCCATACATTTATTTCTACATCTGCTATATTATGGAAGTTTCATGTTGTATTATGGGGGGGTGCTAAAAGAAAAGGCGAAAAAGTTCAAAGTACGATGTTTAATGATAAGATCTAATGTGAATAATCAAATAGAACGCACAACGAGATCTAATAGATACATTAATTAAGTTATTTTTTAATCAATTATTCAAACGAGTTATTCAATGTAATCATTAAGTTTATTTAGCCCTCTTGGAAGGGCCAAGTTGAGGTTCGTCCGTATCTAGCTCGTCATATCGCGATGGCATATCCTTATCAATGGTTGGCTATCTATCATTGATGTTTTGTGCTCCCAAAACATTTTCCATATCGAAATCAGGAAGATCGTCTCCTTCTGAGGGATTGATATCTGTTTCTATTTCAACATCTGGTACGTTGACACAGGAGGTCCTCTGCAGTACCTGCACACGAATAAACATTTCATTCCAGCCTTCCTACAACCTTTATGGCAGCTCGCAGCTGCAAGAAATCATCTGTTTCGATTTTTAACTAGGTTGTGTTCGGCGCTTGAGGTCACAAACTTGGATTATTTAATAGACCAATATCATAAACAACTCAGCAAAAAACCAGGACTCTATCCCATTTGACGATAAGGTTACTGGACTATATGAACTCTTCACTATAAACTTATGCTGGATTGTTGAACTCTTTTTACTTGTTTGTTTCTAATAGGAATGAGTATTGGTTCCTCAACATTTGCCCACCTACTGCACTCCCCATATGATGGTGCCCATTCTTTCACAGGGCACTCAATATTGTGGGATCAAATGAATAAAAAATTTAACCAATGTACAGACAAAATAAATGAATGAGTAAAATAGTGAATAAATAAGAAAATAAAAGAAAATAAATAAATAAATAAGAGGATTATTAAATGAAGGATTGTCAATAAATTACTTAAATATTAATACGTGAGTGATTCAATAAATGATCGGATAAAGTAAACAAAATGAACTCCTTCACTTTGCCTCATCCACTATTGGCGGATAGTCCTTACTGCTTGAGAATTTCGACGCCCAATTTCCCATATTAGATGAAGGAACCTGTGCTCTCTAGAAGCCAAACTGAACTAAGAATTTAATTTATACTAGCTTTTACCCGCGGCTTCGCTCACGTTGATGTAGTTTTTTTTCTATCGATTCAAGTGAATGGTCAACACAGGGAGAGGTCAAATAGTTACCAAAAATTGGTTTCTCCGCAGTTTCGCCGACATTTAAAATGGCCTCCCCCTTTTAATATATCAAAAGATATGTTGAAAACTGAAAATCAAGGTAAGGGGGGGGGGGGTAAATGAAATGTCGGCGAAACTGGGAAGATACCCAAAAAATCACACAACATAAATCAGAAAAACGTTCAGGAGTTGTAAAGAAGTTAATTTGGGTAATTCTCAAAAATTCCAATTCGAGTGAGGTCAACAATTTTTAAATAAAGTCAACCATTTTCCTTATAATCCCCATCCCCGTCAAATAGTGTCCAGCGTTACACCTGCTATCTAAATTATTGTATAGCTTCTTACCGCAGAAATCGTCTCAAAATAGGGTCAACAGTCACTACAAATCCAGATTCTAATTATGTTCCTTTAGAGTGAGAACATCAAACCTTTAAAATCCCCCACGTGAAGGAAATCAACTGTTTCCTAACAACGAAAACAGTAAAACAGTTCTGATTAAAATACCAAAAAAGTTCAGAGTAAAAATACCATTAAAATCAGAGTAAGCACAACAGAAGTTCCCATTCAAAAGAGGACAATAGTACAAAAAACTTCTCATTTCGGAAAGAGAAACATTCCCTAAAGTCTCTATTAGAATGGTGATAATCAGTGTAATTTACACTTTAATAGCAGTTTTAATGTTATTTGAGCGTGTTGTTTCACTAATTTGGTGGATTAATTTTAACTGCAATACCCTTTACATAATATTTAATTATATTTTTACCAAAATTAGTTTGGCGAAGTTTTTACATTTTAATGCAAATATTGTAATGGCTGTAGCGCCAAGATTTTTGAACACTCGTCCCGACTGTGTTATCATAACTCTGCCTATCAAATAAGTTTTTAAAATGTCATTTTGTTTTTTTGCAATTAAATTCATTTTCTTCAACGAATGCAATCTAATTCATATCTATTTTTGCAATTAAAAGCAGCGTAAAAATGTAAAATAATCCAAATCCATTATTTATCGGAAAAAGGACCATAGTGCGTACATTCACCAGAGACTTGCCAAGTTTATAAAACGGAGTAAAATACTTGCTTAATCTACATTCATAAGATATGAATTTTATTTCCGAATAGAAGATGCTACAAAAAAAAATGTTTTGCATGTATTTGGCCTTTCCTGGTAAAAAAATAAATATTTTTTCGACGGTAACTGGGGGTAGGGGAGCAGACTATTTAATAACTTTCTTTTTTTAGTTACCAGATTGTTGTACATAGCAAAAATACCCGGCGTTGCCTGGGTGTGTAATAATTATGAGAAACAATATAGTTACTTTTATTCGTTTTCTTCTGTAACTAAAATAACTCAAAACACACTGCTTTGACGTGATTAAAAATCGAGTTTTTTCCTTACCCATAAAAGTAAAATGGCAATAAACACGAAGGACAAAATAGCACTCTTTTAGAAATGAAAAAAATGATATTTAAGAATATACACTGAAGAGCGAAAAAAACTGGTACACCTGCTTAATATCGTGTAGGGCCTCCGCGAGCACGCAGAAGTGTCGCAACACGACGTGGCATGGACTCGATTAATTTCTGTAGTAGTGCTGGATCCAATTGACACCATGAATCCTGCAAGGCTGTCCATAATTCGCTAAGAGTACGAGGAGGGGGAGATCTCTTCTGAACATCACGTTGCAAAGCATCCCAAATATGCTCAATAATGTTCATGTCTGGAGATTTTGGTGGCCAGCGGAGCTGTTTAAAGTCAGAAGAATGTTCCTGGAGCCACTCTGCAGAAATTTTGGACTTGTGGGCTGTCGCATTGTCCTGCTGGAATAGCCCAAGTCCGTCGGAATGCACAATGGTCATGAATGGGTGCAAATGATTAGACAGGATGCTTACGTACGTGGCACCTGTCACAGACACATCAAGACGTATCAGTGGTCCCATATCAGCCCCACTGCACACACCCCATACCATCACAGATCCTTCACCAGCTTGAACAGTCCCCTGTTGACATGCAGGGTCCATGGATTAATGGGGTTTTCTCCAAACCCGTACGCGTCCATCCGCTCGATACAGTTGAAAACGAGACTCATCAGACCAGGCAACGTGTTTCCAGTCTTCAACAGTCCAGTGCTGGTGTTCACGGGCCCAGGCGAGGCGCAAAGCTTTGTGTCGAGCAGTCATCAAGGGTACACGAGTGGGTCTTCGGCTCCGAAATCCCATATTAATGATGTTTCGTTGAATATTGAATTGTTCGCACGCTGACACTTGTTGATGGTCCAGCGTTGAAATCTGCAGCAATTTGCGGAAGGGTTGCTTTTCTGTCACTTTTAATGATGTTTCGCAATCTTCGTTGGTCCCGTTCATTCACGATCATTTTTCGGCCGCAGCGATGTCGAAGACTAGATGTTTTACCGGAATCTTTATATTCACGGTACACTCGTGAAATTGTCATACGGGAAAATCCAAATTTCTCCTCTACCTCGGAGATGCTATGTCCCATTTCTCGTGCGCTGACTATAACACCACGTTCAAACTCACTTAAATCGTGATAACCTGCCATTGTATCAGCAGTAACCGATCTAACAACTGTGTCAGACTCTTGTTGTCTTATATAGTCGTTGCCGACCGCAGCGCCGTATTCTGATTGGTTCCATATCAATTTATTTGCATACGCATGCCTATACCAGTTTTTTGGCTCTTCAGTGTACAAATTGGAGGACTTTCCAAAATATGAATTTAAACTTGACTTGTTTAAAACGATTTACCTTTTTTTTTTTTTTCTTTTTTGAACATATTCTAAAATCGTCTCTATATTGCTATTGAAGTACAAACTTTTAAAAAAAATGTAGTCGCCCGTAATCCCTTACTGCGATTTAAAATGTTACGAAATTTACGGTAATCGTTTTGGGTTACCTTGGATAAGTCTCCCCCTCTCTACTTTGTAAAACTGAGTGTTATTAATTTTATCGAAGAGATAGTGTCGCCTAATACTGACTAACTTCTGGTGACCATGAAATGATGCCATCCGATATGTTTCCAAAATAAGTAGTAAAGTTTGGCAATTGTGTTTGAAATTGTGCGCAAACTTGTGCTGTTTATGGATTTTATTAATTTAGTTGGCGGGTCATTTTACATGTTAACAAATGGTATAAAGAGAGAAATATTAAAAGAAACGGCGATATTTTGGTTACATGGGGAAAACCGAGAAACAGTATTCGCGTAGTTTTTAGCTTCAAAAACAGCGACAATTGAAAAAATTGCCACATGCGTCAGCTCTGACGCATGTGGCAATTTTCAATTGCGGATGTGGCCTTTTGCGGATGTTGCAAATGTGGCCTTTTTTCAATTGCGGATTTATTGAAATGATTCCGCAAAAAAAGTTTGGCGAGATTCCTGCTGGTCAATCAAGCACCCAGTCAACACAAATAAATTTAAAAAATATATATATTAATTTGAATTTTTGGCATCTTGAATTCAAATTATGTTTTTCGCAATCACGAGCGTGTGTGTGTATGAATGCGCGTGTGTGTTTGTGTAGGTGCGTGTGTGTGTATGTATGCATGTTGTGTATGCAGTGCTGTGTGTGTACGCGCGCGCGCGTGTGTGTAGGCGTTCGTGTGTGTGTGTGTATGTAGGCATATGTGTTTGTGTCTGTGTGCAGGCATGAGTGTGTGTATGTGTATGTGTGTGTAGGAGTGTGTGTTTGTGTCTGTGCGCAGGCATGAGTGGTAGGTACGGGGAACCCTGGTAAGTAATGCTACGCAAGTCATCCTTACATCAGTGCCTAGTTGCGACAATGCACCATAGGTAGCCAAAAAAAAAAATACGATTTTAAAATTTTAATTTCAAAAATTTTCCAAGGGAAAATGCCAAACTCAATCGCTTACCCAAATGTCACCCAAATGTCATCAGTGATTTACATTTACAATTTTAAGATTTCAATTTCGAAAAATTTCCGGAGGGAGGGGGAAATTCTGAATTTTGTTACATTTTTTTTTTCCTAAGAACGTCATCAAACATGGCTTAACTTTGCAGTAATACAACTTTAATTTCAAAATTTTATATGGGAGTGCCCCCAAATTCCCCTGCTGTCATCGAAGATCGTCTTAAATTGTGTTTTTGGAACTCTTAATTCCGATACATTTCCGGGGGAACAGTAACGAATTCTATTCCTTTCTCAAACTTCATAAGCTGGCATATTACATTTTTTGGACTTATTTTTAAAAACTTGAAGGGGATAGCCCTGAACCATCTTATCTTACTAACATAGTCGAAAATAATCAAAAATAGTGTTTTAGAAACTTCAATTTGCCAAGGAAGAAAATGGCCGAAGGAGAGTTAAAAGTCCCGAACCCTCTTCCGCTAACATCATCGATAATTACCCAAACTTGCTGTTTTAGAAGTTTAGTTTTGAAATTTTTCAGGCGGAAGTTGTGAACACCAGTCCTTCCAACAGTGTCATCGAAAGTGTCCTACAACTGCGTTTTTACAGAAGAGAGTACTGCCAAAACCCCATCCCTTCATCTAACGTCATTCAAAATGGCCTATAATTACACAGGTGCACACACACACACAAATAAGAAAGGGGAGGGAGTCATATGTCTTACAGCATCTCATCATTTTTGAAGTTTACCACCGATCGTGCGCAGGTGATTCTCCTGATAGAGGTGTCCATGTCTAAAGAATACACTATATGTATATCCGACTCTCTCGACGCCACGCATTTTTTTTTTTTTTTTTTTTTTTTTAAGACGAAAGCAGTAGCCAGCCCTAGGTATAATTTGAATTTTGATATCTTAAATTCAAATTACCGTATTTTCCTGCGTATTATCCGCAGCGGCGTATAATCCGCAGGTCATAAAATCGATCTGAAGATAAAAAATTCTTAGTATAATCCGCGAATAATACGATAGGAAAAACATGAAGTTTTGATTTAACATACAATTTTAGCAATTAAATTAAAAACGTGAAGAAGTAATAACTTTTAAGATATAATCAAGCTTAATATAAAAAAAATAATTTCTTCTTAAAATCGTGACTGTAGTACCCTAATTACTTAAAGACTAAGAGTCAAGACAAAGGGGCAAACGGTCTAATCTTGTGCAAATGAAGACTCCAATGGTAATTATATGTTGTTTATTTTATTTACATAACCTAAATTATTCAAGCTATGTAAATAAAAAAAAAACATATAGGCAGTGAAAGAACATTCAAGCCATGTAAAGTAAAGATACAGACAGGGGCAGATACAGAAATATTTTTTGGAGGGGGACCAAGAAAATGAAAAGCGCTAAACAGAAGGTCTAAGAAAATTTATTAGCGAAGTTTTCATGACTTTATTTTCAGATGGGTTTCTTTTTTTTTTTTTTTTTTTTCAGGATCTCTTAAGGCAAAATAATCTACTTTTAAGTACATAAATATTCTACTTTGAATGTGGAATTAACATTTTTCAACATTTCAAGCCAATTGTACACTAAAATCTAAATAATTTCACCGAAATGCTGTAAAATGAGCGGTTTTAATTAGGAACATTTTCATAACTCTTTCTGGATTGAAATGGCTTTTTTAAGGCACGTACGTCTCCACACATTTTTTAAAAAATATCAATTGCTGATTCCATCAAAGAAGAATTAATAGACGAATCGCGGTCCGGTATTATGTTCCTTTGAGTTCGAAACCCGTAAGTTAAATGTCTTTTGCCGCTCTGGTCTCTGAGCCCAGTAGTACTTCTTTAGCAAACAAAAATGCTTTTATTCAAACAAGATTTGCGTCGTTTGTGTTCTTTTTGAAAAACTGTAAAACTTTTTCTCATATTGAATAGAAAAGTCAATTTAAAAAAATGAAATAGTTAAATTAACTTTTGTTGCCCCCCCCCCTCAAAAAAAATCCACTACTGCATACATGCAGCGGTAACGGTCTCTTGGTGAATCCTACTGTAAATATAGAGGTTTAATGCGTTGTTGTTGACAAAAAGAATCACAGATAATCCACAGCAGCGTATGATCCGCACCTCATTAACTTGCAGCATTAACACTTTTTTAACAGATAATCCGGGGATTATATACAGGAAAATAGGGTAAATTTATCATAATTATGACGGCAATTGGAGCCATTTGCAGAAACAGGAAACCCAACGAGTTAGGTCCTATCACAATTCATGATTACAAAAAACATAATTTGAATTCAAGATGTCAAAATTACAACTAATGGCAGGATGTTTATGGTTACCTTTTTCTTATAGATGATATATGTAATTATTTAAGAAAAAGAAGCTCAAGATTGCCTCGAAACTTTCAACATTAGCACTTCCAATACAAGACCCTAACAGAAAAGAGGTCAGTACCAGATTGGACATTGTAACAACAACAAAGCTAGTAATGCATGTAAAAAAATGTTTCTATTATACAAGTGGAAAATACGCCTTCAGATTTGAAAAACTAGTATTATGTAAAAATATCAGGGGTGACTAGAGCTCAAAAATCCTGAACATTGCCAACACATAACATTGTTACATAACATAACTCATTTTCTTTCTTTTCTTAAAGAACAGAAAAGAAAGTGTCTTACTGCAAACTTAATTTACCTTTTTCTCTGAAAACCATTCGTAAAAAAACAAGTGGAATTGCACAATTATTTAAATGATTGTATAAGCTTCAACAGGCAGGAGGTTACCAAAGAGGGATAAAGGTGGAAATTTATGCAAAACAGAAAATTGGAATCATTTAAAATGTGTATGCAAATGACTGGGAGACTAAATTTGCTTTCATTTTTATAGAACATCAAATCTGCAACAGAATTCCAACTATTTTAGAACCAAAGACTCTACTTGATAAGGATAAAAAGACCTTGTTCTCTGGAGAAAAAGAATTGCATTAGCTGTAATTATCTATGTGTTGCCCTATTTTTACTCCTAATTCTTCAAAACAGTGACCAAATTTCTTCTGTTATTTTATAGCACACAGAAATGTAAGTGCTTAGAAAGGGAGAACTTTTTGCTGAAAACACGTATTATTATTATTATTTTGCTATCAGGATGAAAAAAGATTTGAATTCGGGGTTTCAAAGTGATGCACATATTAAACAGCTGAAAATTCCATTAAAATCTACTAAAACTATACAAATGTTCAAAATTTCAATGAGATTACAACTAAGGTAAACACAGCAGTAGTGGCCATTTCAAGGTTTATATTTGAAAAAATAGGATTCCAGGTTTCCCAATGAAAGTGCATCAAACGTGCAGGAGGCAACACCTCCTGCAGGTCCATTGCGAAACCTGAAATCCTATTTTTTAAAATACTAGGGGGCTCTGCTCCCTGCTCGCTAACGCTCACCAACCCCCAAAGATCGCTTCGCAATCTTATTTGATTTGAAAAGATTTAAATCGTCAGTTAGAAAGAAACAGATTTAAAACGTATTATGAACTCTCTTTGGATCAAAAAGCACCCCTTCCTCGGGTTTCAAAATAACTTGTACCAACTTGCAAAGCCGTAAGGGCAAAGAGGCTCCTGAGCATTGCAAAACTGCAGTTTTGTATATTCATGGTCTCAGTAATATATTATGCTCTTTAGCTCAGGGCTTGAATTGAGTTGACAATAAGATTTTCCATTAAAATTGAAACCGTTAAAGTTTGTGAATAAGGGAAAAAAGAAACATGCAAATCGAAAAGACGTAACTATGGCAACGCCAAATAAAACATCAATAATTTTAATGGATATGAGGATTATTCGAACTTGAATTTTAGCGGTTTGTTAACTTTTTTTCCTTTGGAGATAGAAGCTCATTTTTTCGACCATTGGTCGAGTTAGATCCGGAGTAAAAAAAGCCGCTCTTTTCAGTGGTGTCAAAAAGAAAACTGTAGGACAATTCTTTCACTTTTTACTGATAGATTTTATGAAGAAAATAGTGCCTAAATTTTAGCTAAGCCTAAAAGAGTTTGAGTTCAAAACGCAAATAACTCCCGCCGTATTTAAGTTAGAGCATTGAAACAAATTGCATAGAACGCGGAAAATTCTACCCTTTCCAACGATATATAATATTAATATATGCAGACCCCGAAGTGGTTTTTTGAGGGAGAAAAGTAGGAAATAAGGAATTAAAAATTAAAGAAGTAGGAAAAGTAGGAAAAAAATCACTTAAAAAAGTAGGAAAAAATAGGGAGAGATAGGACTACACACACGTTAATATGAGTGACAATCATTAGGATGAAAAATAAAATGGTGGAAACAAAGATATTAATTACAAAAATATGAAAATAAAATCTAAACAAAGAAACACCTTTCACCAACACAGTAATAAAATTTTTAAGTGTGAAAGAATAAAATGCAATATAGCAATCGAAAAAAAAAAAAACAATAATAATAATAATAATAATAATAAAACTCCTATTTTGGTTCAATAAAACCATTTTTGTTAAAGATTTGTTTTGTCAAAAACGAAAACATTCCTTCGAGATCATCCATTTATCATTTAAAAATACTAACACTTTCAGCTCCTGTTATCATAAATTATGATACAAAAGCAAAGCAAATATTAAATTAGTTTTAGTTAAAAATAATCAGCAGCTGACATGTATTCTTGCATAAACAGAGGCAGATGTTTGAATTTGAAAAAAAAAAAAAAGGAAAACGACTGAAAATGCAGAACTAAAATAAATGTGTTCTTAAATATGGGACATAACATTTATAATAAACTAATTAAACTAAATAAATAACGAAATAAGTCCTAAAGGGTTTTTTGTACTATGTTATGTATTTTTAGCATTCAACATACATTTTTGTTTCAGGCACGTCATTTATGGGAGTCAATTTCTTCCCTCCCTGGCTTTAGAAAATTAATGCTTAGCTATATAAGTTTGTGCGGTTTTTGTTGTTTTCAGATAAAATTTGCATTCAGTATCCATCCTTTGCTAGCCACCTCCGGGGGGGGGGGGGTCAAAGTGCCGGTCAGCTCTAATTTTAATCAAGCAATAAAAACGAATATTGTTTTAATGGTTTGATGAATTTTACCTCCTTCTTGTTCCAAAATTTTTGTCACGAAAAAAAAAGGAAACATCCATGCATGGTAAACATAACATTTTTATCAAAGACAAAGATCAGTTACTAATATTTCTCTGTGCATAAAAGGAAAGGCATGTAGTTTATCTCAATCCTCACCACACAACAAAAATATTCATTCGGAAATTGTTCACGAAATTGAGAGTGAGGGGGGAGCACCTGGCATCAAATGCCTGCATATCTTTCTCCCCCCCCCCTCCCTTTGATCAGGCGCACTAAGTACAATAACTTACAGTAGATACGCCGCATCGGTATAATTGCCGCACCCCGAAAAGAGTAAGAGTGTCAAAAAAATTTAAATGCTCAGAAATGTCGCATTGCCATAAACACAGCATATAAAAATGATGTGCAACTCCTCGATATTGATGATATATCAGAGTAGAAAATACCCATTAAAAAGAAAAAAAATACATATTAGTTAGTAGCTCTATCCCCTAACTTTTAAAAATATGAAGAAATAAAAACAAAAAATTGCATTTAAATTGATTCCCGATTTTTCTCCAAAAATCGGGAACGTTTTGTCCATCCAGATTTTGCTACGTTTTTTTTTTTTTTTTTTTTTTGCAAATACTCTTTGCAAGGAAAGAAAATGAAACTTTATAAATTTTATAATCATGTTTACGATTTAGAATGAACAATAATCATACTTATGTACGAAAAAAGTTTCCGCGATTATTTTTGAAGTAGTCAGTTTTTGCGAATTTCTGGTATCTGTCGCTTTTATGTTGTATAAAATATGTATACTGTACAAGTTTTTCATTTTTTGCTTCCTTATGTTCCTTTTAAGGTTTTACATTGCCTTTTTGTTTAAAATGAGATCCATTTCACTTGTAATCATACAAAAAATTGGCGAATAGGAAATTCGGTTTTTCCCGCATTTTTTGAACAGTCGGCCGTTTACTTTACTTAAAGTTTCTAATTGATAAGTAAATAATATATGATTGCATCAGAATGTGCCAGTATCTATTTTTTTTAGTTTCGTTAATACAGTAGGACTGAAGTCAGGGCGATAAAAAGAAAAGTCGATCATAAACGCCGCAACGGCAAAAAAAGTCACTTACGAAAATTTAACTTTTAAACACACAAACGCCGCGGCGTTCCTTCCAGAAATTACTGTAGTCATTCAATGAAAAGCTAAGGATCCGTTTGTTCCTTTTACTTTTCAAAATAAAAACATGAAGAAAATTATCGGTGCGGCATTGTAAAAATAAGAATCAATGCACAATTAGAAGTGCTATACTAAAAAGAAAAAGTAGGAAAAAAAAAATTAAAAAGTAGGAAAATAAGGAGAGAGCTCTAAAAAGTAGGAAAAACTAGGAAAAATAGGATTTCTTTGGGGTCTGTATGTGCAAGTAATATTTCACCTCTTTAATAGGAAATAATATAAAATTTAAGTGAAATTTGGGCTTAAAAAATTAATTACAAAAGAACTAATTTGAATTTAAAAAAATAAAACCCCAGGTGCACACCCCGGGGCTCAAAGTAATTTTGTACAAAATTTCAAGGTTGCAGGTGCTATAGGGTCTTCTGGACGCACGTCCGCCACAGACTTCCTTTCCAAAATTTCTTTGAGACCTTACTTTTATTTACTATAAAGAGATAAACCTTGTAGTGGCCACTACTAAAGCTCCATTAAACACTAGTCACTACTAGTGCATGAAAAATTTTAGGTGAAAATTAAAAGTAAAATTTTTCTTTTAACTCTGTAGAAACTTTTACAGCACTCAAATGTGTATTTTTTATAATTTGTTCAACTTTCAATCTCCGATCACGTTTTGTCAACTTTGCCGGTTGACCTTTTCTTACCTTGTTTTCGGTCCGATTCCTTTGTTTAAACCATTTTATCAAGAACTGTACTATACAAACAAATAAATTAACTAATTTAGAGTCATTTCAAACTAATTTACCGCAACTGTGGGAAACAAATTCGAATTTTGAATGGTGTTTGCAGTTTTTTACGAATACCAGCAATTTTATAGCAATAAGCACAATATTAAGAAATAAATAAACAAAAAATTAAAGCCAAATGACTTATAAGGGTCAACACAATGCAAAAATATTAATAAAACGGCATATGATAATTTTAATCATGAATTTATTCGAAAATATTTAAGTGTACGATGACTTTTGTGGAATGTTATTTCTCTGTCTCTTCGTTTTCTGACCCATTTCAAAAAGTAGATCCGTTAAAATTTTGAAAAAAACCAATGGGTTGTATTTAGAATGACATATGAATGATGTGAAAAAATATTGGACTCCATATTCGAATTCAGTTTCGAGTTATTTTGGTTTTACTAAAAAATTTCAAAGTGTACGAACACTTTTGGGAGCCACTGTATATTTCCACACACACGTGTTTGTTACATACAAGAGAAAGAAAAAAAATTTCAAAAATCCATAATAGATGATTGGACATAGCAGAAGAGGCAAAATTGGAAAATGAAGACCAAAAGAGAAATACAAAAAGAGATGAGAAGCAATAAATTTCAAGGCCCTCTCAGAGTTACATAAGTTTTTCTTTCACGATTTCTGTTTCATATTTAATTGCAAAAATCCTCTTTCAACCCATTCTAACTATGGTACAGTGCAACTTAGCACACACTACAAAAAGCTAAAACAAACAGAAAATAAAAAAATCATAAAAATTGGAAAAATGCAAACACAAACATAGTTATCCCTCTCTACTTTGCCCTTTGACTTTGGAGGCTTCACTCCATCACAATATTTTAAAGTGTACTCATTAACCTTTTTTGAGCGGACGTATTAACTCTTTCTTTCAAAAGCGTAACAAAAATTATTATTGCTAGGAGGCTACATTTGTCAAGTGTTCGACAACTTGCTTTTCAAAAGTTAAGTATTATGGGCAATAATGCGGTAGCATGTGGAGGAGAAGCGAGGAAGATGTCACTCTCTAATAAGCACTTACTTCATAATCAAACAAGTTGCGCTGCTGTCATAGGCTAGTAAAGTGAGTAAGAACTCTGTGTGTATGTGTAGTTTATTATCCAATAATAACAATGTTATATTTATTAGGTTCAATATGCCTCCTTTTCTCATCTTTTGTCCAATATGTTAAGTAATGCGAGTGTAATAGTGACTAAAAGGCAAGGGCGCCCATATGCGCCCCCCCCCCCTTTTTGAAATTAGAACTTCCTTGCATTTAGTACTTTTTTCGTTTGCAAAAAATGTATTCTTCTTCAGCAATTAATGAATAAGTTATTAAAAATGTCAAATTTTAATAAATAATGCTAATCTGTACTGAAATCTGTTTCTATGGGGAATATATCCTGCTAAACCATAGGGAAAATATCTGCGCCACATTCAAAATTTTGCATATGGGCGCCCTTGCTAAAAGGTGTTATTTCATGTCAAGAGGACTCTAACTATGCTTAAAAACGCTTATCAAAGGTCAAAAATAAATTTTATACTCATTCACTAGGAAAATATTCAATTTGTAAACAAAAAATTCTACTTGGTGAAAGATCAAATATCACAGTTGAGTCTGGAACAGATTAACCACAATAAACAAGGATCAACTGTATTGAACTTTCCAGATCATTAATTGCAAAAAATGCAGAATTTCTCTGAGCACAATCAGGGCCGTTTAAAAAGAATGGTGCCGGGGCGAATCTTTGCAGGCGCCCGCTCCCCCCCCCCCCCCCCCACACATACAAAAATTAAGCTGATTAAGAAATAGTAAGATAAACATTGGATTTCTTTTAAAGCCGTCAAACTCACGGCACATAATGGAAAAGTGCTGAATACTTTCATATCTAAATTATTGATCATAACAGATTTTAGTAAAAACAATGTTATCTTTGGGTATCAAAAAATACAGGAACTAAATCTAATGTGTTGGAATTCCATAAACTATTTACGAAAAATACTTCATAAAAGGGAAAAAAAGAACTAAGTTGTTGTGCAGCAGAAGATCAGTTTACAGCCCCTCCCCCCACCCTCCCTTCGGACGGCCCTGAGCACACTCGCCTCTGAAAAATTTAAAAAGCAAGGAAACATGTTCTGTTAATAGCAAGAGCAAATTTGATACAACACAAGCTATTTGTTTTCCAAAATATTCTGTTGTTGTTGCAAGAATTTCTTGAAATAATTACCTAAAAATGTAATAAAATAGCACAAATTGAAATTAATGAAATGGATTTAATTCATGAAGTATACCTTCGACTGCCGTCGGCATTTCAAAGCTCCGTGCTTTCTAAGTTCAGAGTTATGTTAACATTCTCTATTATTACTCAGTTGTTGCTGCCAACTGAAAACTAAGCTATTTAAAAGCTAAATACTAATTAAAACTATTTAAAGTCATGAATGAGTCACGAAAGACTTTAAAATATAGGGATGATTTCAACTAAAAGCAACTATCCTTCCTAATATTATAAATGTAAAAGCGACTTTGTTAGTCTGTATATTTGTTTGTAATTCTTTCAGGCCATAACTACTCAATCGATAATCATGAAATTTTGTATACACATTATCAGGAGTTCAGAATAGAACATAGGCTACCTTTCATCCAAAAAAATATACCAAGATTTTTACTCCAATTTTAAAGAAAATCATAAGTTTGTGAGTATTTTATCGAAAAAAAGTCATATTTGTCTGATTTTTGCAGCATTTTAACCCCTTGCGGTTGGACAGTCCCAGAATTACATGTTAAATGGATGAGATATCTCCCCAAGAACTAACTGCAAGGTGGTTAAAGCCCTTAAAAAGCTGCACATTATGAACTTTAGCCGAAGTTTCAGGGATAACTAGATAACATCCCTTAATTCTTAATTTTAAGTTGATTTCATATTTTAAAACAAGGCTTATCTTCACTTTTTTCAGTATCGTCTGTGATTTCTGGTCACAGAATTGAAATTAAGTCAAGCGGAATTTCTGATTCCTAGCACATTGCTTCTCAACCTTTTTTACTTTATGGCACACTTAATAGTTGGCTCAATCCTTGCGACACACTGAACTAAATGTCATATGTCAATATGGATAGTGCTTTCATCATTCACTAGTCAAAGCAAGGAAGAGAAAAACCAGGACTTTCATATGAATATAACAATTAATCTTGAAAATATTTTAAATTTTTTAAATATTTAGGTGTTTGTAGATAATGATTTAAAGTTCATCATGAATTTTAGTGCTTATTATATGGCCAGCAAATCCCAAACGTTCATTTAACATGACTGAGACACTAGTGTCTATCTTGAAAGACAGTGGTGCTTCTTATCCAACTTTGTTAGGAAGAGCTACAGGAAGTTTTTTAAATCAAGGATCTAGACATATTTTGTAGTTCTTGAAAAGTGATCCTAAAAATCCCACGTCATAAATATATGTTCTTTAAAATGGTAAGAGTAACAGCTCGTGAACAGTGTCATTAGAGATTTTAGGTACCCTTTTTATGAACAGCCAATATGCCTCCAAGGGCACTTCGATGCATCCCAGTTTTAAGGAACAGTCGCTCCTGAGGTCTATATAAATTTTTCTCATGCCTTCAAAGAAAGTTCCTTGTGATGCTTCAATGGATCACGAACCCAATCACATTGTCCTATTCCAGTCAACTACAAGTAATGTTTAAACTTTGTTCTAAGTCATTGCAAAATGTTCTGCCACCACATTCAATAGCTTTTCTTTCAGAATGTGTGTAACTGGTTCGTTTGAACATGTCCAGTGAGCCACGATCTAATTCCTCTCTCCACAGCTGAGCTTTTGATTTCAACCCATATAGCTTGTCCACATATATAAACAATCTCGCCGCGTCCTTGAATTCTTCTATTCAGTTTGTTAAGATTCTCAAAAATATCAGCCAAGTATGCTTGTTTTTCCTGATAAAATTTACCTTGTACAAGACTACTACGTTTCGTTTTGTCGTGAATCATCAGAAATTTGTACCTCGCCCCCTAAACTCAAAAATTCTTGGCTGGACCTTGCTTCTCAAAAGCCAGCGAACCACCGTGTGGAGAAACAGAGAGTGATGATCTGCCCCCACCTCTTCAGAAAATAAAATACAAATGTGGAGAATTTGGCTGTCTTGATTATGTTTCGACACTTTTTACGGTTTTAATCATGACTGACTTCAGCTGATTTGGCATATTGTTTGCCATATGAGTTTCACGATGGATAAAACTGATTTAAACACTGGGATTTTGATTTTTTGCGTTCAACATAAATCTTTTGACATTTCCCACTATTGAAACTGTTCCATCGCTGCAGTGCTAGAGCAGTAATAACATTGGATCCCGTTGCAGTTTATTTATTTAGCTGTAATTCCCAGCTATTAGTAGATTATAAACCAATGTTTTTTTAATGTTACTTGTCATGTCATTAATTTATCACTTGAAAACATCGTCTAGACTTGGTGCTCTGACCCATCACCTCATTTATTGCATCGAAACTTATTTTCTTCCAGTACTATTTCTTTACATGCTGGTAAAATAAATCTTTCAGTATGCACTTTTAAATGCAAGATGACAATTAAATAAGTTAGAAGCATTATATCTAATCTCTTGCGCAAGTAAAATGCGTCACTGTTATCCCTTTTTCGACAACTCCGAAAATACCGTGGAACACCAAGTATCTTGTCACGGCACACTAGTGTGCCTCGGCACTCTGGTTGAGAAGCACTGTCCTAGCAGACGATATTTTCGTGAAGAGAAGTAATAAAACAGCATGAGATTTTTTTGTAAAGAGTTTATCTTTTTCAACAAAATTTTGTCTGTTCTGCAATCATGGTTATTGTGGGAAAAATGAGTGAAAACTTTTTTTCTATATTCAAAATGAAAAATGGAATTTAGTTTTCATGTTTTTTTTTTTTTAATATTGATTGCACTTTCTGCTACTTTTAATGGCTTTTGTGGGCAAAATTTTAGAATGGCAAAATTCTGTTTAGTTGATGTACCTTGGTTTAATTACTTTTAGTCTAAGCATTTGAATATTTTTCTAAATTTTTCAGATCATCGTTCATTAATACATGCAAATTTATCCAACTAACAATAATCATTCTAACGGCCATGTAAACGTGGAAAAATCAGACCTAATGCTGGGTAAGATATAAAGATGACTGAAGTTTCGGGATTTTAAAAAAAATCGAAAGAATAAATTAAAATATTGAGTCAGAAAATTGCTCTTCTCTACACATTGACATGATATATTACTTTTTTTTTAAATCTGATTGTTGAACATGTGCCACTTGACACAACTGTTATATTTGAGGTAGACCATACAATGCCAGGCAATGCAGCTAGTTAATGAATAATTTAAATGATAAAGAATAGTAATTTCAATTTGTTACAAATGAAAAATTACATTTTTGAAATAACTTTTTCTTTTGACTGGTTTTTAGTATTGAATTTGAATAAAAATAACAAATTTAATTCAATAGAAATTAATGGAATATATTATAATTTACTATGTAATTTTCCAAAAACTATAGTGATATGAAATTTTCAAGCACTTTTAAAAATCATAGAGTGGAACAGTTATAAATAAAACAAACACAAGATTCACTTATGTGCATAAGGTTTTAATCTCTTAAAGAACATTTCGCTAAAAACTGGT
This sequence comes from Uloborus diversus, assembly GCF_026930045.1. Taxonomy (NCBI): domain Eukaryota; kingdom Metazoa; phylum Arthropoda; class Arachnida; order Araneae; family Uloboridae; genus Uloborus; species Uloborus diversus. Next base: position 219,162,232 of record NC_072731.1, on the reverse strand, counting down.
GCACAAAGCACATGAACACACAACAAACATCATGCGATAACAACCAAATCCATAAAGAGAAACTACATTGAGCGTGGACGCATCACTTTATGCTGAGGCATATAAAACAGAAATGGCTTTTCACAAAAATTTTAACATTTACATTTGTCGATGATAAAAAAAACAAGCCACTTTATAGCTCATTTCATTTACAAAAAATCTGACCAAACAAACGTTGTTGAATGGTTCAGATCTGAAAGTGCTTAATGTCGAAGTAGTCTTTAGAAGACCGAGTAGCAGCACCCACAGTTCACGGTGATCAAGTCCGAGTATACACAGGAAATTCACTGAATTTTATACACATGGTCAGTTCAAACTACAAGCTTCAACAATAGCATAATATAATTTTTCAATAGGACCTGAATCGGCAAATATACGTCATATATAACATACATAATTTACATAGCTCAGAGGCATATAATTTCATCTGGATACAAAATGAAAATACTTCACAATTGTAACCTTTAGAATCACTGTTTGGAACAGAATTTTGTTTTAGGTATTGCTATCTACGTTTGTAGCCTCTAGGCCTGTTAGTCCTAGAATGTACAGGAAAACTGTCATCTGACAAAGGTATATTGCTTGGTAAGTAACTATCCTCTTCGGTTTCATCTGTTATGATGTCCGTAGCCTGGCGATCTAATTCTAACATTGCTTCTTGAATAGCATTTTCAAGTTGAGAATTCATTTTCCGGCCCCTAAAACAGAAAAAACTTAAGTCATTTCAAAACCAAAGTTAAATAGTTGAACAAATTACTTAATGCAATGCAGGTTTTCAAGCTGTTAACTACTGTGAAGTTCTTTGCAGATTCTGAAGACAGGAGCAAAATATAATGTACAGTTGGCTCTCTGTTTAACGACGCTCTATTTAATGACTTTCTCTATTTAAAGACGATTTTTCACGATCCCAGATGGTCTACTCTTGTTTTAAAAGTATTCTACTTAAAGACAATTTCTACTTAAAGACTATTTGTGATGGTCACTTGAAAGTCTTTAAACAGAGAGCCAACTGTATATCCTAAAATATATAGCGCATTTATTATTTTACCCTCACTTTTCAATCAGCTTAACAGATCAATAATATGACGCTGCTATATGTCAAAGTTCAAATTTGTACCCACTCATTGAATAAAAGAGAAATGTTTAAATAGATTCAGATTGTAAAATTTTGAAACATGGCACAATTGAAAAATCATATGATCCAACTACGCATGAAATGTGTAAAAATACTGCTAAATAAAAAATTTTACATTACATCATGACCAATTAAAAACATCATAAAAGCATAGTACTTGTCATGAGCACCAGATAGTTTTCTAGCTTAGTGTTGGCAGGACTGAGATTCCTACAAGACCCTGCTGTATTGAATTGTGGCTATTTGAATGTTCTTTAGTTGTCGATGTTGAATTTTGAAATGAGTCTCTTTTTGCTCTTTTTTTTTTTTTTTTTTTTAATGTACAAGAGTTCAAATTAAAGCTCTAACTTGTTTCAAAATGGTGAACTGTCATTCTTTCTTATTAAATAGAAATTGTTCTCCCAAATAAACTTTTAGTTACTGAATTGAACAGTACTAAACAAATTATCTACCTACATTTATTGTTAAAACGCAGTGTGGTGATTTGCAGTGTCCAGACTATATTATTTATTGCACTTAGAGCCACGGAAATTTGGTACAAAGGCAATTTGACAAAAAGATCTAATTGCAATTTTGGGGCTGACGCTTATACTTGCCATAGGAAGAAGAAAAGGGCAGTACTTGCAAACTTCTTTTTCTTCCCCCCCCCCCCTTTTGTCATTTATTGTATTTGAGCTTTATTATACAGGATTGTTTGTTAGTTTCGGATGAAAATAAAACACAAAAAAAAACATCAACATTTCCTTATTGTTAGTATGGAATCCAAATACTGCCCTTTACCATCCAATGGCAGAAAACTATGTGTTGTATTAGGAGAAGAAAATTCTTTAAAACATAAGATTAATATAGCAAACAAGAGTAAAGCAACATTTAAAGTACCAATAAAACTAATTTTTGATACCTTTTATCAGATAACAATAAAGTTATCTAGCAGAAAAAAAGAACAGCTAATTCTGCCATGAATATAGTTAAATTTTCAATAATATCTGTTTAAATTAAGTTCAAAAAGTACTACTGTCACATCAAGAAATGTTTTTTTAAAAACCATTTCTTGATGTGACAGTAGCACTTTATTTTAAAGTACTACTTAAAAAAAAGTATTTAATTTTTTTTTTCACTGATTAATTTCTGATGTATTGACATATCTGACACATTGATTTTACATGCGCAATCAATCTAATCCGATGAATAATTTTTTTCTTCATAAAGATTACTCCTATCATTAAGTAGTAGATTGAACTGGAGCAGGGTTTGTGATTTTTATTTTAAAATTAAAAAAAAACATTTTTTCATTTAAATAAATTGGCATAAATCAAATTTTATTTAAATCAGATTTTTTTTTTAATTTATAGATATTAATTACTTGACATTTATAAACATAATATATTTCATACAATAAATAAAAATGCAAACTTTCATTTCATGACAGTAACTATTTTTAATACGTAGTAGGTATCAGTAGACCAGTTTTAATTTACAAATGCATGAGTCAAATTAAACGTTTATCCCCCCCCCCCCTTCCCAGCTACCATTATTTCCTAGGAATATAATTCTCGTATGTTTTAGAAAAAAAAATTCTTAAAATATGACCGTTTTCTATGTTTATCAGCTAAAAGTCCATAAAAGTTCTGAAATAGAATCAAGTGTTCAATTGGAATGAAGAGGGTAAAAAATCTTGATAATAAAGTAATCCTGAACTCATGAAGAATAGATAAGCACATTTTGGGTTATGTTGTAGAACATTTTTAAGACAGCCAAAATTAAATTTAATACCATAGTTAAAAAAATATTTTATTACTATGAGGAATCGTTTGCACCAAAGTTGTCCCACAAATATGCAAACATGAAAATTGTCAGTCAGTATTATATGTCATAGACATGACTAGAATGCCATGAGAATATTCTATTTCTTTGAAGGTTCCCAAAATTTGGAAAAGTTTGGGAAGCCTTAACTTAGAAGCCTTTACTTAGACAATCAGGGAAGTTAATAACTAGGTGCCCTTTAACAGATTTTTTGCTCCAGCCTGCGACGCTAACTAATGAACTTGAAAATAGTCTGGAAGGTAAATAGTCATTAGATTAGTTGTGGCAATTATTAGAAATTATCACCAAGTACCATTAACATGAGTATAAATAATAGATTTAAAAAATACTAGTGAAACTGTAAGCTAAAAAGCTCCAAAACAAAATGGAAAGCTGAGAAGCTGGCAGTGGGTACCGAAGCAAGCCTTAGACCTCTCAGCCACAGAGGACTCTTGCACAGATTTAGGCCAATTTTTTTAACTACAAAATCTTTCTGTTCTACTCTGACAGTATGTTTCTATATTAAAACCAATAGATTTGTGCAGAAAGCGAAAAAAAATCTTTCCAATTCAAAAATAATCAGTAGAAATTATCAAGAATCTGCAGCAGGTTTTTCAGCGTTACACTGTTTCTGCTACAGGGACTAGGTTACTAGTCCTGGCCCTAACAGTTCAGACAGTAACCCAAATTTTGATCTGAAGTATCATAAGAACTAAAAATAACTATTTCATTTGATTTATATTTCAATAGAAACAAAAACAGTCAATTCTGTGAGAGAACTGACCTGTTTGGACTATTTTGAAATGCAAAAGACTGAAAAAAATGACAATTGAATAAATAAAAAAAAGTGCTACTTGGATTTTTCCTCCATGTAATTTTGGAAAAACTTTGTTGGTCTGCATTGTATATTTATATACCAAATAGAAAAGCTGCATTGATTTAAAAAAAGAAAGAAAAGAAAAACTATTTAGTAAACTTGCATTCCCTTAAAAAATATAAGTTTCTAAGTTTATTAAATCTGTAATTTATCAATAAAGCTTTGCATGTTACTTAGCGTCAATTAGATTTCACTCTTTGCAATAAATGTAAAATTTATGAAAACCAGTGGTTGGAAAAACTACATTTGTTTTGTAGCGAACTACAACTACTTTCTTACAAATGTAGTTAACTACAACTACTTTTTTTTAAATGCAGCAACTACAAACTACTTTTGAAATGTAGTCGCTACTTCGCTACTTTTCAAGAAATAAGTAAATATAAGATTAAGTGGGTCTAGGGTGCCCCCCAAAAAAATGAAAGTCGATTTCTTAAGTTGCATACCCTCTTATATTTTTTCTGTTACGTCAAAACAATTTGAAATTTTTTTTCATATAATTTGAACAACGGCAACCTGTGCCGACTTGGGTCTGAAAGTGTAAACCAGCACTTGTGTGCTAGGTCAAATAAATAAATAAAAAAAAAAAAAAAAAAAAAAAAAACTTTTTTTTTTTTAAAACTTAAAACTTTTCTTAGTAAAATGTTGTCCCTATACCACACTCCCCACATCTACCAAAGAGTATTTATTCAAATTTAAAAACATTTAGATACCCACATTTGGCCTAAAAATTATTTTTCCTATTTATCTTTTAAAAACTTACAAGTAAATTTAAATAAAATATCAAGTTCAAAAATGACTAGCGAACATATTTTCAGATCAACATTTGCAAATGAATAATAAAAAATAATGTATTTAAAATGATAAATTAAACTTAATCTTGAAAAAATCCATGTCTTTAAGTACTATGTGGGAGACTTCAATATTGCAGGAGAGCAAAAATTTCTATTTAACACTAATTACCTACTTTACTGCTGATGTTTATCAACTTGATAATTTTGTAAAACTTACCATACATTTTTAAAATACAGTACAACCTCGATATCTCGAATCTCTTGGGACGGGAAATTTTTTCGAGATATTGAGTTTTTGAGTTATCAAGGTTTTTAAAAAATTACACTAGTACCTCTCGCATTTACACACATGTACGCAAAATGCATTTATATATGTACTATGGGACCACTTCGAATTACGATTAATAAAGTAGTCTTCAATATTTCACTAGATTTGAAATTTTCTAATTGTCGAAAGTGCACAGGATGAGATTTTGAAATGAACAAAAATTTCAGCTTGGTTTTTTCATCTAAAAATTTAAAAATTCTAATTTTATCTTTAACCAGTAACCTCACATTCAAAAAGTTCTCAGCAGCCATTTTGTAGGAGTTAAAAAAGCTGAATGATGAAAATGAGGAACGCATTTTCCATTTTCGCTTGAAAACTGACGGACGAAAAATCGAACCCTTTTCCTCAAAACATGTTTGAGAGAAATGCACGAAGATTCTAAACTCTAGGGAAAACACAGCACCCACTTTGTACCAACTATCCCCTTTTATCTTGCCCCAATCCCCTATTCACAAAATTTCCAAGAAAAAGGATGAAAAACGTTAAGCCATTGTCTCTGGAACTGGTTTTACTACAAAAATTGCCAAAGCAAAACAATTAAAACTTGCTTCTGTGCAAAAATTTCAACATATCAAGGGTTTCAAAATATAAATTTCGAGATAACTATGGAAAATACATAGGGGTTTTTATAGAAAATGCAGGGGAAAAGTTTTGTTTCGAGAAATCAAGGGTTTCGAGATAAGGAGGTTCGAGATGTCAAGGTTTGAGTGTATATGTATCGAAAAAAATCAATTTTTTGAAGAAAGTTATAAATTTTAGGCTAAATATGGGATACCTTAATGTTTTGTAATTTGAATAAATGTTTTTGTGGTGCATGCGGGGCATAGGGGGGGCAACATTTTATCAACAGAAATTTCGAGTTTCTAAGCAATTTTTTTTTAAGTTGGCACTTGTTGCCGTTGTTTAAATTATATGAAACTTTTTTACAATTGTTTTGGCATAAAAGGAAAAATATGAAAGGTTGTATAATCATCTCATAATCATAGCTATCTATGATGAATAAAAAACAAAGTAAAATTAAAATCACGCCTTCTTAAACATGGAAAGTATTTTGCAGTATCTACAAATGAATTATAAATCTGATGTACATTACAGAACTTTAAAAATCATAAGATCAAAGCATATTTTATATCTTTTAAGATTTAAAAAAAGTTACAAATCATGTAATTTATTCACCTTATGTATCAGTGACAACAATTATTTAGAAACAGAACAAGTAGGCTTTAAGAAAATCATTATATTTCTTATTGTAGAAATTATTTTTCTTGATTTAATGCATTTAGGAATACAATTTTTTCATCAAAGGAAAAAAAATTAAAAGCCTCAGTATGAAAACACTCTTTTAATATTTTAATAGTGAAGACTGTCATAAAAAATAATGTTCATTGATTCTTCCACCATTCGCACATGCAGACTTAGATAAAATGAAAAGCTTTCTGCGAACACAAATCCTAACTGGAAAATTTTCTGCAAATAATTATTTTGCCTAACTCACCCTTGAATAAAGAATTAAATTTATATTCAAATATGAAAAAGGCCAAAAAAATAGTGCTAAAAACAATCATTTAATTTTTTTAACAATAATATGTAGTTTGTGCTTAATTTTCCACCAACTGAAGAAAACTGCCAAAATCATTATCTTTTTCACATGTGTTTTAAAAGGCTTTTGGAGAAAGGTTTCAACAGAAATAAACTGGGATTTTTTTTTTTAAATCCCTTAATTTTTTTTTAATATTTATTTTTATTTATTATTTTCTTATTATTATTATTATTAACATTGGCAGTTTGACAAAAAAAATTTCTGCAGAGCCAAAAATTTTCTGCGGACGCCGTTCCTGCGTTCTTCTATATCATGCAAAACTGCGCAAATGAGACTTCTTTTGTTACATTGGGATAGAAAAAGTTCTTTGAAAAGTGAAAATTTGGCATTAATTTTTTTATAAGAGCACTGAGTTACATGAATATTTTCTGTTTTCATAATTTTATACATTTTTTTTCCCTCGCTCTGACTGCATCGTTATATTGGGGCAGGTATAAGCACAATTTTATGCCTACTCTAAGTGTTCATGGACTTTGTTATTTTTTTTTCTTTGGTCATTTAAATATTCTAACATTAAAATTTATATAGACTATGCATCGCTTCAATGGTACATAATATATCTCAACAAATCTTAAGTAATCAAGCAAAGTAGGTAGTAAATGAAGTTTTAATTGAAATATGCTTATTGGAATATTTTGCAGTGCAAGAGACAGAAAAATAACAATAGTTGAATTTAAAAAAAAAAGAGCTACTTGGATTTTTTCTCCAGGTACATTTAGTTGGTCTACCTTGTATATTTATGTACCTAATAGAAAAGCTGCATTGGTTTACAAAAAAGAAAGATAAAAGAAAAACTATTTAGCAAACTTGCAAGGGTGCCCATATAGGGGGGCAAGGGGGAGCTCGAGCCCCCCCCCCTTTAAAATTAGAACTTCCTTGCTTTTAGTACTTTTTTCTTTGCAAAAATTTAAAAACATTTCTTCTCCAGCCATTAATAAATAAGTTATTAAAAATGTCAAATTTTAATGACTCTAATCTGTCCTGAAATCAGTTTCCATGGGGAAAATATCCAGCTAAACCACAGGGAAAATATTTGAGCCCCCCCCCCCCCCCCCCATTGCAACTTTGCATATGGGCACCCATGCAAAATTGCATTACCTTAAAAAATATGCTTCTAAATTTATTAAATTTGTAATTTATCTTTGCTAGTTACTTTGCAAAAATTAGATTTTACTCTTAGCAATAATATGTAAAATTTATAAAATGCATTTGGGGGGAAACGATAAAGTTCTTAAAAAAACCACTTGGTTTAAAACAACATGGTTTAAACCAAACAACCCTACATACAGGTACATATAAGTCATAAAGTTAAAAGATTATGAAACTGTAAAATACAAAGATCTTCTATGCCATTATAAAACAAGGCAACCTCCAACAATTTAAAAACTTTTTCATCCATTAAAAACTTACTTCCTCTCATAGGACAGCTAACCTAATAGCCTAAAAGATTTTTTTAAGTGAATTATCAGAACTTTTCTGGTTTTCAGTCACAAATATGGATATTCAATTTCAACTATGAAGTTGAAAAATGGGGAAAAAATAGTATTTGTGAGGTTTCATGTAAGGTAAACGTACCACTCCTGCACCTTTGAATCCATTGGGAAACTTGGTATTTCAACTTTTTGGCGCATCTAAAAGTACAGTATCTAAAGTCATGACAGCATACACACAGCGCAGTAAGACAAGCTCGGCAAAGCAAAACAGTGGGCAGAAAGAGAAGCTCAGTGAAATAAACTGATAGGTATTGAAGTGGATTGTAATGTCTAAAAAGCGAACAACAGCAGCAAAAGTGACCACAGAACTCAATCACCATATAGAGTGAGCGCCATCACAGTGTGAGCGATTAAAGTTAGAAGGGCACCTTTATAAACAGAACATTTACGGCAGAGTAGCGATTCCCAAAAAAAAATTTCCAAGTGTTTTCATTATTTTGATAACTACCTGTATATTGAAATATTTGTATACCATATTTCCATTAATTAAAGATTAAATTTACAAAAAATTTCAATTGGACAGAAAGTGCGAGAAGTGGCAAAGCCCAGGCAAGCAAATTTTCCCATACAGCTGATAACGTCAAAATTTGAAATCATAAAAAAAAAAGAATGAAATAAGGCTAGAAGAAACTAAAAAACAAGTTTTTAAGATCGATAATTCAAATTAAAGGCAAAAATTAACAAAAAAAAAATCTTGATCACAAGAATCGAAAATTCTTTGCAAAAACTGCAATCACAATATCAGTGAATCTAAAATTTAGTATGGCACAAACCTAGAACTTAGCAGATTTAGGAGCTTGAGGCGTTATGTTACAATGGGCAGTAGTGCGTCTTTTTTAGCATTATTATACATTGAAAAGAGAGAGGAGGACAACGCAGATTTTATTTTTAAAAAAGAGTTGAATGCCAATTTTTGAAAACATGGGGAATTTACCGACTGAATTCGAAACATACTTATTACTACTGATCGAACTGGAAAATACTCACTTAACTGATTGTATATCCGAATTTTTGCCTACTGTTGTTATAAATAAGAACCAGCATGCATATCAACAAGTGTTATTTTGGGTAATATAAATGACTTATAATTACAGTGAAATCTCATAACAACGAACTCCAAGGGACCGATTAAAAGCTTGTTGTAATAGAACATTTGTTGTAACAGAATTGTTTAAAAATTTTCTGTATTTTTATAAAAGTGTTAATTTTGCAAATCTACACTCTAATATAATTAAACCTGCAACATTTACTGTTACTATTGATCGAAAATATAACTAATTTAAACTCTTCATTTATTTAGTAAAAACAAAGAAAAATATTTAACACGGACCTTTCATTCATTGGTCGTCTTCAAAAAAGTGTTATTTTCTTTTTTTATGAGAGGTTTGGTCCCAGAAGACATTATAAAAGATTCTAATTTATGAATGCAACTTATACTGACCACAAGAAAAGTTCAAATCTTGCTGACCACCTTGAAAAATCACACTGTGCATCACGTTTGGTGCGCAGAAATAGACTACTCATGGCTAGATATTGGGTTTTGGTGTCATGAATCAGCTTATGTTTCAGCACGAGTGGATTTTCACCTTGAATGGTTCTGTTTCGAAAGTACAAACAGAGTTTTCACTTCACAACTTGTGAAAGGCGTTTTTTAATTTCTGAAAACAACATTAATAAAAAATATTCGAACTGACGCTGAGAAAAACATTTGGTTGTAACAAATTTTTGAGGAAATTCATTTTGTCAAAAAGAGGTTTTTTATACATTAACTTAATGGTTTTGAAAACAGGACCGAACGTTTTGTTCTATGTAACGGATATTTCATTGTATCGATATTCGTTGCAAAGGGATTTCACTGTAGAACACTAATTCAAGAAGTAAAAAGTGAAACTAATATAAATCATAAAACAAAAGTCAAATAAAAATCAAACAAAAAGGAAAGAAGAAATAAAATTACCGCCTATGTCTCTTCCTCGCTCTGTGATGCGCTTCTAAACCTTCAGAAAGAGTTTTCAATTTATCAGGTTCAACTTGTGTAAATGTATGATCTCCAAACCATCTAACCCATAGCTAAAGAGAAACAAAGAGTTAAGTATGATACGCATAACTTTAAGATCTTGAAACACTCTTGACTAAAGTATACTACGTGATAAGTTAGACCTTGAATAATGAATAATTATTGGATTTCAAAAGATTTTATTTTTCAAAAAAAAGCTTTTTTTTTAATGAGGAAAAGTTTATATTTAATATTTTTAGTCGGAACCGAAAAAAGGCTTATAAAAAGATGTTGATTAAATTCTTTTCAATGCTGCTGAGCAAACTTTTACATTGTTGAATATTCCTTAAAAAACTATTCGCTCATTGTTTTACGAGTTGAGCTTTTTGAAAAAGCGAAGGATAACAAAATAAAACAGTGAATAGTGATAATGATGCTCTGAAATTGTCTTATGTATGGAATTTAAGAACATGCAATAGCAAATGAAGATCTAGAAATCCAAGATCACAAAATAATTCCTCCTTACCCTTACAGACAAGATACCAAGATTATTTTAACTACATTCTGTCCTGCGTACATATATATATACAATGCTGGGTAGGAGTGTAGGTATGATACATTGTACTTGAGATTTCCACTGCTGATGAGGCAAGTCTCAAGCAGTTATTTAAATGCTAATCTGATTTTTTGTTAATTGATTATTTAAGTTCGCTTGTACTTTTTATTATCTTTTTTTAATTTAAGGTTTATTTGTTATTTGTTTTACTTAATACATTGCTGCCTTATGCATATTCAAACTAAAGTTATATACTGCTTTTCTTTATTCCTTATTTATTTTGCCTGTTTATGTACATACTTATTTGCTTGTTTATTTAATTACATGCACCCAGAAAATGTTAAGCTATGACCATGAAACTAGACATATACAATTTACTTGCACAGATAATTACAAATTTAGCACATGCTTTTAATATGTATTATTATTAAGAATTATAATGAAGAGATGTTAGTTTTCGCATAAACAAAAGGTTTGTTTTGTATAGAATAAGGCGAAAATGAAATAAAAACCAAAAAATATAATTTATAGATTTTTTAAGTATTTTAACATGTCACATTTTCCATGTCCTACAGGGTCATTGAGGGAAAAAAAATAATTTCAATACAGCATCAAAATACCAAAAAATAACTATCATCAGAGAAATATAGAGTTAATCCTAAAGAAAAATCAATCAAAAGATGACAAAATGCATTTTATTTGAAAATGTATTTACAAAATAAAAACACGGTTGTATCATTTTTATTCTTTGTGCCAGTGGATAGGTTGTGGGTCCATTTGAAACACTTCTGACATGACACCCAACACCCAATGTAAAACAGAAATATCAACTCAGTATCGTCATTTCGGTTGCTATAATTTTCGTTAATTGGGATAATATTGTCATTCTCCTTGAAAATTCACTTTGGAGCTTTCTTGGGTATTTTGCTTGCTTGGTTGTTATTTTTTCTTTTTTCCTCTTGTTTTATGTTTATCTTCACTTCCTTTTCGTTTTCAAACCATTTGTAGTTCAATTATCACTTTTGTGGAGCATTTTATCGAAGAATTGCTGAGAAGCCTTTAAGCATCCCATTTCATGAGAAAATATATCTTTGTACAGCCAATTTCATAGATTTAGCCTCCTACTACTGTACATTCATTTTTCTCATTTTGAGCCATGTCAAGCCATTTAAAATCTTTGGTTATAATCTATGATGAAACAAACACAGGACCACAGAATAGAATTGGATCCTATTCCACCTCTGAATCACACCGTGGTTTTGACATTTCTACAAAATACTATGGGAACAATTTTCTATTTTAAAAATACATCAAACTAAAACTTGCATAAGAGTTCCTTAAGACTAAAAAGAAATTATCAGTTTGTAGTTCAGTGCTTCTCAACCTTTTTGACTTTACGGCACACCTAATAGTTGGCTCAATTCTTGCAGCACACTGAACCAAGTTTAATATGTCAATACGGAAAATACTTTTAGCATTCACTAGTCAAAGCAAGGAAGAGAAAAACACTGCATTTCCATATGAATTAAATAACTAATCTTTTAAATATTTGAAATCTTTCAATTATTTAAGTTTCATTGCAAATTAAATTTAAGTACTTCATGAATCATAGTGCTTATTAATCATAGTGCTTTGGTTCAGAAAGTACCAAATCTTTACTTAATTCGACTGTATCACTTGTGCCTATCTTGAGAGACAGTGGTGCTTTTCATTCAGCTCTATGTTGGGAAGAGCTATACGAAGTTCAAATCGAGGATATTAACATGACATTTATTGCTCTTGTAAATTTACAATGCGAAGAATCCCCCATGTCACAAATATATGTTCTTTAAATGGTAACTGTAGCAGTTCATGAATAGCGTCATCAGAAATTTTTTTGTTCTCTTTTTACTCACATCCAATATTCGTCCAAAGGCACTTTTACCGTGGTTTTAAGTGGATTGTTCCTATGGTCTGTGAATTTTTCTCATGCTCTCAAAGAATTGTCCATATTGTTTAAGGTCAGTCAAACAGAAGTAGAGCTTAAACTTTGTTCTGAATCAAGGCCTGTCACCACATTCAATTGCATTTCTTTCAGAATGTGTGTAACATAATAACTGTTCCATTTAAACATGAACAGTCAGCCACCATATAATTCCTCTCTCCACTGTTGAATTTTTGATTTGCACCCGTGTAGCTTGTCCCTAAATTTTAATACAATCTCACTGAGTCCTTGAATTCATCTAGTCCGTTCGTTAAGGTTCTCAAAAATATCAGCCATGTATGGTTGTTTTCCTAGACAATATTAGTCTTGTAACAAACTCGTATGTTTCCTTTGTCGTGAAACATCAGAAATTTGTACTCGCCCCCTCAACTCAAAAATTCTTGGCTGGACCTTGCTTCTCAAAAGCTCGCTAACCTCCATGTTAAAAAGCACGAAGTGGTCAGTTGCCTAAACCTCTTCAGAAAATACAATGAAAATATGAGAATAAATGGTTTTAATTGTATGAAGTTGAAGATTTTCACGGCTTAACCATGGTGGACTACAGCTAATATGACGCATTATTTGCCAGGAGAATTTAACGATGGAGGACACACATTTGAATCTTGGGATTTTGATTTTTCGCGTTCAACGCGAACCCTTCGACATTTCCAGTCATTATCACTTTTCCATCACTGTAAGCGATTGTGCAGTTTTACCACTGGAATCCCATTGCATTTTATTTATGTAAGTGTAAAGTTGAATATTTCATCACCAAGCTGAGAAAACTTTGCAGAAAAAATAAGGATCTTGAATGCCGTCTCAATTAGCAAAAGTATAGCGTACCTTTTATGTTTGTAGATTCATCAACTTGATAAAATTTTCTAGCAATTTTTAGTTTCCCAACTAAAATTTTTCTAATGTCCCCCGTCATGTTGTTAGTTCGTCGCTTGATAACATATGTCAGGAATTTTTAGTCTGACCACCTCATTCATTGCATCGGAACCTATCATTTCCCGTAGGATTTCTTTACAAGTTGGAAAAATAAATGTTTCACCATGGTATGCAGTTTTCAATGCAATTTAGCAATAATTAAACTAGCAACTTTGTATCTGACCTTTTGCACAAGTAAAATACATCTCTGTTCTTCGTTTCACTACAACTTTGAAAATACCGTGGCACACCAAGGACCTTGCCACGGAACACCAGTGTGCCGAGGCACACCGTTTGAGAAGCACTATTATAGTTAATAAGACAGAGCTTAGAATGGAAATTATGAAACAAATTCAAAAACCACAGCAAACACCACAACCAATAATAAATTTTCAGGCACCAAATTCTAAAACTAATGACAACAGTCTACTTTTGTTTGCTTATGGCTTGGAAAAGAATTCTAACTACTTTCTGTGCAGCTCTGGGCATAATGAGTTAACAAAACAGAGGTATCCTATTCTCTAATCCACCTACCCTCCTTGCCAGAATTCCCTCTACACGCCCATTTTGTTTTATTTATACTAATAAGAAACAGCTCAAAGTCATGTGAAACTTTCATGTGCGGCATGGGCGGATTTTGGCTGTGAATTCTAGGGGCGCAAAAAAAATCAAGGAATTGGGATTGCAGGGTCATAATGTCTGGTATTCCCAAGGATAAACAAGGGCCTTCTTTTGGAAAATTTTGAAAATTTACCTTGAAAATGCTCCTTTTTAGTTGAATTTAGAGTAGTCTTTATAGCACCATTTACTGGAATGATGTGCTAGGACTTGAAATAGTTTATTAAACAGTTTTAATAAAATATTACAATAGTCATGCTTTTAGACTTCAGTAGCTATGGTTGTTTTAAGGTAAAATAAACTGTAACGATGTACCAGTAAACAACCAATTAACAGAGTACACAATTATTCTACACTACTGCCCTGGGCAGAAAAAAAACGGCAGTATCTGCAGAAGATATCTGAAGAAATAAGTTTTGGATTCACTATTAACAATAGAGAAATGTTGTAATTTGATGTTTTCTTTGCACTTTTTTAAAAGCTGAAACCAAATAAGCAAGGTTGTACCAATAAATGAAAAATTTGCAGTTGCTTTCTTTTACCTGCCCATGACAGTGCAGCAATGAGCAATAAATTATTTAAGAAATTTGTTTATTAGATGTATGTAAATTGTTTTGTTTTTTTTTTTTTTTTTTTTTCAAGCAGACAAAAATTCTCTTAAAAACTCATTAAAAAATAGTACCGTATATACTCAAGTATAAGAGGAGAAATTTAGTACGAAAAAGGAGGTTAAAAGTTAGGGGGTCAACTTATACATAGGACAGAATTTCTGAAAATTTTCCCTGATCAATTCTTGGGGGGGAAAAAAAACACTCAAAAACGTAAACATTTTCCCAATTTTACTCCAACCCTTTTAAATTAAACGCTAAAGAAATAAATACTTGCACATTCTGCTATAATTTTGCATGGTCTGACTGTGAAATAAAGACTACCTAATTACAATAAACGGTCGACTACGTGAAAAGTGCGGGAATTGCCGCTTTCGTGAATTTTCCCAATTGTCACGAATAAATGTTTTTTTTTCTTTTTTTAAGTAATGTAATACAGCTGCAGTGCAGAATTTTGCTGATAATAATTAAAAATGAAGGCAACAAGTATCAAAAATCGTACAGCAAAATTGAACCCTGAACAAAAATCGCGATTGAAAAAGTGAACCCTTTTAGTGCATAAGTATACAAATCGGACATTCTTTAAACATAAGAATGTTCATTACATTTCATTTTTCTCCTTTTTATAACGTTTATGTTCCAAAATTGGTAAAACATTCCCCATTTTTTTCAGAAAGTAGAAAGCTCAACTTATACGCGGGTTTTCTATTTTTCCCTCCCATTTTCTTCCTAAAAGTAGGGGTGTCGACTCATACGTGAGTATGTACAGTAACATCTTTTTCATTCTTGGTAACTTTTTTTTTTTAAATAATATGCAGCGCAAAAAGTAAATAACCTATTTGCCAATATTAACAACAAATTAAAAGCTTATAATACTCTATGAAATAAAAAATTGATGAGAGAATATGTTTTTTAATATAAAGATAAAGCATAAAACATAGGAAATATGGGGGGGGGGGGAGCATGAAGCAAAGTCGGTTTTTCTCTCTCTCTCAAAATAATGTATAATAGTCTGGGCGCCAAATGCTCAAAAATAGGGTAACCTTGTTTTGAGGTATGAATAAAATTTTTTCACTGTTTTTGAATGCTTATGTTGTGTAGATTTCATATCCGGTTGATGCCACTCTGCCAGATTTGAGCAATTTGAGTAATTCAAGATGGCACTCAAAAAGGTGAAAATTTAGTTTTGGAGCGATTTTATCATGTGATATATCTTTTTATATGTTTTTTAGGTCAAGGAATCAGAATACAACTTCATTTTTGGTGAAAAATGCATGTAAGCGTGTTGAATTAAAGCTTTATTGAATCAAGTTGACAAAAATATATTATAATGC